>NC_057388.1:96915550-97113658 GCF_019320065.1 Cervus canadensis
AGGAAACAAGTGAGACAGTTGATGGGCACCCACCTCATTGGTCGACTTTTGAGCGAGCAAGTGTTTCTCATTAAGGACCATCCAAAGGGCTGCCAGGAACATCACAGTTCCATGACCACAGTCTCCAAACATCACGGCGAACAGGAAGGGGAAAGTGATGATGGTGTAGGGAGCTGTAGAGGTGAGATCACAGCGGCCTGAGTCCTCCCAACATTCTTTCAGCCACATCAAAGATTTCCCTACCAGGCTCCATGACCTACAAGCTGGTCCCTTGCGTCTTTCTGACTCTGTCGTCCCTCACCATCCCCACCCCTGACACTCACTTAGCCCTTACATACATTAACTCTTCAGTTGGTAAATATTATTACTCCCCACTTTACAGATGAGCTGAGTTATGGAGCAGCTAAGTGACCTTCTGAAGCTCCAATACTTTGGCCACCTGATGTGAAGAGTCGAATCACTGGAAAAGACTCTGACGCTAGAAAATATTGAAGCCAGGAGGAGAAGGGGGCAACAGAGGATGAGATGGTTGGATAGCATCACCAACTCAATGGACAGGAGTTTGAAACTCCGGGAAATAGTGGAGGACAGGGAAGCCGAGCATGCTGCAGTCCATGGGTCGCAAAGAGTCAGACATGATCTAGCAACTGAACACCACCAACAAAAGTGACTTTCCCCAAGATCACAAAGTTTAATGGGATTTAAAACCAGTTTCCTCTCTCTACGTGCTTTCTGTACCCTGTCCACTACCACCTTTTGTTTGTTTTCCAACCATTCACATGCACCACACACCTCCAGCAGTTACTCACAGGACCCTGCAATACAGGTCACAAATTAGATTCAGACCCAGGCTGGAGAACAGCAGCACCATAAACTGCTTGGCTAATGGACATCTGGTCTACCCCCTTACTTTACAAATCAGACTCAGTGATACAGTATCACTGAGAATCCAGTCTTCTGACTAAAAGTCCTATCTGTGCCCATTGCCATCTCTCCCACACAACACTATGTGACTATGAAGATGCCTAAGATGACCCTCACTGAATCAGTAAGAAAATGAAAACTGAATTTGTCTGCCTGAGAACAGGTGAAATCCTGTCAAGGAGCAAATCTTGCTAATCACCATTTCAAAAGACAATTTGGGGCATTAGAAAACCAAGTAAGATTTTAGGAATGTCACAGTTCAAAGCAATGAATTGCCAAGGTCACCGCTGTGATAAATCTTATTCAATTTTCATTTCAAGCTGCCTGGTTGAGAAACACATCAGATTCCTTTACCTGGGTTCATCTCCCGGTAACTGCCTATGCCATATGCATCTACAATATTCTGGAAGCCAGCTGTGAATTTATTTGTCCTGTTAAAGGTGGGAGGAGCTGTTTTAGACTGCACTGCTGTCAAGATGGGGACCATGGAGGAGCCACTTAGTTCCTGCAAAAAGAACATATGAGAAGATGTCAGGAAGAAAGCCATCGGCTGGGTGTAAGCACATGGATCACAGTCCAACTCCTGTCACTTACTCGGTGAACTTGGGACAATTTCTTAACCTGAGACTCATGATATCATCTGAAGTTAGTACTTATGTAATTTATCTTAAAGGAGAGTTGTCAAAGAGAGTCGAGTTCCTCCTGATTCTCTGGCAATCTCCATCCTCAAGCTCCTGCAAATGTTATGCACAGTTCTAAGCCCTCTGCTCTTCCTCCCTTCCTTCCTACTTACTCTCTCAAGAGTTTATTCCTTTTCCAAATTTTGTTTCTATATTCCCAATGGCCTTGACCCTCTCCCAAATTTCAATGGGGCAAATAGGTGATGAGACAGGCCCCCCACTGGGCAGAGAGAGGACTCAAGAGCACGGCAGGAGTTACACAGGTGTGTGAGTGCTGAGCACAGCGGCAGGCGTGGGGAGCCAGCCACTGCCTGCGTTCTGGCTATTGTTGCAGGTGTCTGGTTATCTGTCTTTCCAGCCCGACAAAGCTAATGGAGTGACAGCACATCAGTGCCCAGTACACTCTTGCTAAGATCAAAGAAATGTTGCCTGTGGGTCAAGCACTGAGAAGAATAGGCATTTCTGACATGTGCCCACACACTGGGTAAGGACCGAAGGCGTAAAGACAGAGACAATCCTACCAGGTAAGGGGCACATGATCTAGGAGGCTAGCAATCTGAACACCTGGCAGAGGGCCCACTCAACTGGACATGACCCCCCCCACCCCCTGCGCCCCCATCCCCACAACGCACCACGCCTTGCTCCAGTGCCCTCCTGATGCGCGCGGTGTCTGCCACCGGGAACCAGATCTCAGCGATCACACACTGCTGGGTGACGTCGATGTTGCACATGTTCAGGATGTGGTAAATGGCCTTCATCTTCTGCACCTTGATGACCCAGGAGTGCCAGTTGGCAGCTGCTTCTTGCAGGAGGCTCTGACGGTGAGACTCTGTCTGTGTTAACACCTGGCCGAGAAAACAGCACCCACAAAACAAAGGACACTCAGGGAGATGCCAGATAGCATGGCAAAAATGCAGGATAGCCAGACCTGGAGGCGTCCTTGGCTCCTGGCCACTCCTCTGCCTCGCAGTTCTCACCAAGCCTTGACCTGCTGGACTAGAGGTTAAAGTCCTGAGGCCAGGACTGTATCTTCCTTTTCTTCTAAACTCCTTATAGTACTATTGTGATGGGTTGAATGGTGTCCCCGCAAAAGACATGCTGAAGTCCTAAGACTGGTAGCTGGGAACATGATCTTACTTGGAAATATGGGCTTTGCAGATGTGATCGTGTTAAATGAGGTCATGCTGGAGTAGGGTGGGCACTATTCCGGTATGACCAGTGTTTTGTAAGAAATTTGGACACTGAGGCCCACAGGGAAGATGCATGCGATGGAGGCAGAGACTGGAGTGACGCATCAACAAAGCAAGGACGAGCAAGGATGGCTGACAGCCACCAGCGGCTGGGAAGATGTCTTAGTCCACTCAAGCGGCTATGATAAAATATCATAGACTGGTGCTTTGTAACAAAAAATTTTCCCAGTTCTGGAAGGTGGAAGTCTGAGATTAGCATGGTTGAAGGCCCTTGTCTCGGCTGCAGACTTCAAAGTCTAACACAACATGGCACAAGGGGCAAGCCAGCTTTCTAGAGTCTTTTTAAAAGGGCATTAATCCCATGCAGGAGAACCCCAATCTCATGAACTAATCACCTCCCAAAGGCCCCATCTCCCAATACCATCATCCAGGTCACTAGGTTTTTGGGGGTTTTGTTGCCTTTTATTTTTTGCTGCACTGGGCCTTTGTTGTAGCACACAAGCTTTTTGTTGCTGCACTCGGGCTTTCTCTAGTTGTGGCAAGCAGGGGCTACTCTCTTGTTAGGGAGCATGGGCTGTGGGGAGCACGGGCTCAGTAGTTGTGATGCATGGGCTTCGTTGCCCCCAGCATGCGGTATCTCAGTTCCTGGACCAGGGGTTCAACCCATGTCCCCTGCATTAGCAGGCAGATTCTTCACTACTGGACCACCAGGGAAGTCCTAGGCATTAGGTTTTTAACATTCAAATTTTGGGGTGATATAACATGCAAACTGTAGCAGAAGAGGCAAGCAAGGATCCTTTCCTAGTGCCTTTAGAGGAAGCCTGGCTCTGCTGACACCTTGATTTCAGACTTCTCACCACAGAACCGTGAGAGAATAAATTTCATTATTTTAAGCAACCCAGTTTGCAGTAATTTGTTACATCAGCCAAAGGAAACTAATATATCTATCGAAATACCTTACATACCAAACCTCTCCAATAAATGGCAAGCGAATTAATGAATGAAGGAATGATAGGTGATCTGGCCCACATAGGATTTGTTTAAATGGAACCAGTTTTTGTTCTGATGATACAACCCAATAACCCTTTCAGTAACCATTACACAGGGCTACCCAAGACATCTGAAACCTAAGCGTAAGTCTAGCCTAACTTTCATCCTCCTCATGAGACTTTTGCTTTGTTTTGGCTGTGCCACCTGGCATGCAGGATCTCGTTCCCTAACAGGAATCAAACCCGAGTTCCCTGCAGAGGAAGCACAGAGTTCCAACCCCTGAACCCATAGGTAAGTCCCTCCTCATGCAGTTTTCATAAAACCAGGCAAAATATTCGGGGGAAAGGACTTCAGGGGTAATTGCTTCAAGGAAAGAGTCTCCCTGACAAGTGACAAAGAGGGAAGAGAGAGGATTAGAGAATCAAACACTGCTTTTTCTGGGAAGATGAACACACACACATCTAATTTCTAAAGATACTCATTGAGGACCTAGAACTGTGCTGACCTAAATAAAAATAAAAATCCACTCCCCCAGGGGCACCAGCCACATTTCAAATGCTCAGGGGTGACATGTGGCTCACGGCTATGACACTGGACTCGCACGTCATATAACATTTCTGCCACCACCTATTGGACAGGGCTGATCTGGAATACACCATTTGATATAGGCCAGTGGCTTTCAGGGATTACTCACAAAGCTTATGACTATTATTGAAGAAAAGTCCTATGTTTTGAGAGCCATCCTAGGTGACAACAGATTCAGTAAGAGGATATGAACTGGGGGCGTTTTCATATGTGAAACCTGACTCACTGCCTTGACAGAATTAATTGCTTGGCTCACACAACCAGGCAATTCTATGGAGAAAAAAATCAGCAAGACTGGCTGTTCGCCTTCACTGGCTAGTGAGTTATATCACAGAGGTGGCCTAGGCCAGTCTGGCAATAAAAGGTTCCTTTTATCAGCCTGGGGTGGGGAACTGAAGGCTAACAAGGGCTGTGGTTAACTCTAAGCCCAGGCAAAGCATCCCTGACAAGCAGAATCACCACGAGCTTAGTGAATGCCGTCCGTCTCCTAATTATGAAGCCTTCTGCAGCAACAGCAAGACAAGCATAGCAGACATTCCAGCCAACCTTGGAGCAAGGAATGGCAGGTGTTTACGTCACACGCCTGAACGCCTCACTCACGGTGAATAAATCTTCCAGCCTCATGTTGACACCCTGCAGCATCTCTTTGCGCTCCGACGCCAGCTCTGGGCATGGGTACACAGTGGCTCGAAACCTGTGTTTCAAACATTCCACAGGACACACGTGGGTGACTGCCAAGAAGCACAGGCACATCCTTTTCTACTAACCCATCCCTTGTCCACTTTGGTTAGATGACCACCTTCCCCCACAGTAACCATCTAGTGAGCAGCCAGACAATGGATCTCATCCTACGGTTCCCAACACATTGCTCACACCACCTGAATTAAACCTGCGGCTCTATTATATGAATGGGCTCCACTCAAACCACAAAACCCACCAACTGTTATATAAAAACAACTGCAAGCTTGACTAGTCTCTTCTTCTCCCCAGAACTTACTGTGTTGGTGTCTTTTCTCTACTGAATTTCTGCTTCTAAGGGGCTGCACATAAGATGATTCAGTAACCTCAGAAACAACTAAGCATGCAGTTTGCTTGTTCTTTAGCAGCTGATAAAGGGGATGTGAAGAAATCAACTGAAATGTCTTTTTCGACCTTTTAAATTTTACTCATCAAGATCTCTCTGTTCCTATTCCCACAGTTACTAGAAAGCAGTTGCCTTTTTAGCACTACTATCAAACGTGGGAAAGTTATTCTAAAACCTTAAGCAACCTCAAAGAAGCTCTACTAGAGCCTTGCTGTTCAATTGCTAAGTTGTGTCCAACTCTCTGCGACCCCGAGGACTATAGCCTACCAGGCTTCTCTGTCCATGAGAATTCCCAGACAAGAATACCAGAGAGGGTTGCCATTCCCTTATCCAGGGGACCTTCCCCATCCAGGAACTGAACCCATGTCTCCTGCATTGGCAGGAGAATTCATTACCACTGAGCCACCAGGGAAGTTTATTTTGGATTTATTGCACAGACCCTGAACTAATCCTGACCCAAACAGCTGATGAAAAGAACCTTTAATAGTTGCTTACCCATCACAGACCTTCTTGATTTTCTCCCTGAGCTGTTCTCCTTGATAAAATATGATGAATATATTCTTTTTAATTTCTTCTCTCTGGAAAATCAGAACAGTAAAATGTATGTGTTTAGAGTTTATTTTTTCTAAATTTAAAATTGGAAAACTTCAACTTTTCCCAGTTGATTCAAGTTCGTAATATTATGATTGAGGTCAAGGCCATGGAGGCAGGCTGGGTGGGGCCTCAGGCAGGCTGATACAGCCTCAGAGGGACAACATCACTGTCTGCTACACCAGAGGGATCACAGCTGAACCTTGTATTCAGCTCTGAGCCCTGTGTTTAAGAGATGTGTTAATAAACAAGAAAACATGCAGAAGAGAGGGAACCAGGATATGCAAGGCTTAAAGTAAAAGTAGCTGACCTAGCTCACCAGAGTTAACTCATAAACAACATCTATACCTCAGGGATGAATGGTATTTGACATTTAACAAAGACAGAGCCAGCAGTCATATAGGGATGTGAGAGCTGGACCAGAAAGAAGGCTGAGCACCAAAGAACTGATGCTTTTGAACTGTGGTGTTGGAGAAGACTCTTAAGGGTCCCTTGGGCAACAAGAAGACCAAATCAGTCAATCCTAAGGGAAATCAATCCTGAATATTCATTGGAAGGACTGATGCTGAAGCTCCAATACTTTGGCCCCCTGATGTGAAGAGCCGACTCATTGGAAAAGATCCCCCTGATGCTGGGAAAGATTGAAAGCAAAAGGAGAAGGAGGCAGCAGAGGATGACGGTTAGATGGCATCACTGACTCAATAGACCTGAGTCTGAGCAAACTCCGGGAGATAGTGAAGGACAGGGAGGCCTGGTGTGTGGCAGCTCATGGGGTCTCAAAGAGTCAGACACAACTGAGCAACTGAACTATAACAATGAAGAGCCAGGTCTAATGTTTGACTCACATACTCACTGTATATGCCCAAAGGAACACTGATTAAATGCATTTTTAAAGTCCAAGTCTGACATTTCATAAGAAAAGGAAAATGGGTATTTCACAAGCATATATGGAAATGTTCAACCTTAACTGTAAGCAAAGAAATGCACTTTTTTACTCTTATTTAGTTTGGGGTGGGGAGTGAAGGTAAAATGATGAAACCCATTGTTGGAAAAGTGATTAACAAATCCAACACACTCATCACACATGACTTACGTCTCAGGTATCTTTGCAATCAGGTATGACTCCATTGAAAAGCTATTTGTCAGGACCCATCAAGGATCATGAACATGCCCACACCCTTTAAGCCAGCAATCCTATTTCCTTGAATTCATATCATGGAACTAGGCCAGAAGTAAACAAAAATTCACATGCATGAAGATGCTTATCATAGTGTCTATATTCTGGAGAAAAATTGGAAATTAAGTGTCTAAAAACAGTGAATGTCACATCAACTCAATGGAAACATTAGGCACCAACTGAAAATAATATCAAAATGAACTCTCTTTGGTAGCTGCTCACGGGAGCAGGAAAGGGGTATTTTAGGATTCGGGGAGCCACCTGCTTTACATTATTTCCAAAGGTCCCTCACTCATGGAGCACCACTCCCACCCATGGTCCTTTGCTGAATCTCTTAGATCTTCTTGTCTCTGGATTCACCAGGCCCAGGAATCCATTCTGACCACACACCATCTGCTCAGTGGCCTTCAAAGTCATCAGGCTAAAGTCATCTTACTTTATAAAAACTCTCTTTACCACCAGGACTACAGAATGTCAAAACATGATTATGAAAAGTAGTGATTCAATGTCACATTTTAAAATATTAATATTTATAGGACCTACTATAATACAGGAGGGCATTTATATTATCTAAAATCAACAGAAGGCAAAAAAAAAAAAAAAGATTTCCAGGTTTTAACAACCATATTAAATCACACCTGCCTATAGCTGTGGACTACAGAAAAAGAACACAAGAAAAAAATAAAAATAAAGACATGAGAATGGTGAAGTCTTGCACTTTTTAAATACAAACTTTTTTCTTATTTTAAATCGCATTTAACTATGAAGTTGTTTTCCATGAAATAAAGCTTAAAATTGCATTTTTAACCCTTATTTTTTAGACTAGATTATGATTTTTTTAAGAAATAAACCAAGCTTCTTGGAATGAAAAAGTGGACTTAAATACTAACCAGAGAGGTGGAAGAAGCAAATCCTACAAAATTAGTGGCAGTAACATGTGGCACTCAGTGAAGGAGACCCTCAAAATCTTCATTCCAAATATATGGTCTGTTGACTACCAGGAACTAACTGCAAGCTGGTTAACAATGTGGGCTCCTGGGCACCACCATAGACCCACTGAATCAGAATCCCCATTGAACAACATCTTCTGCTTGAGTGCACCCTGGAGCTTGGAGCACACTGACCTACATCAGTGATCAGTGCTCTGTGATGAAAACACATCTGCCGACCCATACGGCACCAGTATAGCCAAGTTTCCAGGAACTGGTCCAGTTAAGTCATTTGGAGGAATGATCACTTATGAGGTGCTAACAAGACTCAGTCCTGGAACTGACCTTTCATAGGTATTTTTGAAAAAGAAGGGATGGGGAAGAAAAAAGAAAAGAAAGGAGGGAAAAAAGAAAATTGATATTAACTTCATAGAGCTAAAGATTCAGGATTTGAGAGAACAAAACCCCCCTGGCAGGGCAAACCCCTCTGGTGGGTTTGGAAACTTAAGAGAATGTTTTCTGCAGCCTGAGATACGCACTGTAACCGGATCTTCCAGAACTGTGTCCATCTCACTGAACTTTACGTAGATGTTTCCTCGGCAAATTCGCCACAGCAGCCTCTCAAAGGAAGCCATCCTCTCCCGGTTGATCACACCGGCTGTGAACCTGAGCAGTCAGAAGAAGAGATGTTACTGAGGCACAAGGAGTGGGTACAGGCAGAAGACCCCATGGGATGTGAAGATAAGCAGCCAGAAGGTAGAAGCCCACTGCCCTCTGAGCAGGAAGGAAGGACATGGCCCTGCTTAGCACTCTGGATCCCAGTCCCAATGCACCCCAACTCCCCTCTGACCTCCTGTTTCCTTTGACATGTCCACATGTCCTTAATCATCCCAATACTATACATTCCCTTATTTGCAATAACAATATGACAGACCATTCATTATATCATTGTAGCTAAAAGAAGCAAGTGTTTAATCTGCTCAAAATGGTCTCTATGCATTTATACAAATAATGTACTAGGACTGAAATATATGTATTGACTTATATACATCTCTACTTATACAATCATCTAGGTATCTAGATAAGTTTCTAACTCAAACTTTTCACATTACCTTTATATTTAATTATTTATTTGGCTGCACCAGATCTTAGTTGCAGCATGTGGGATCTAGTTCCCAGACCAGGGATTGAACCCGGGGCCCCCTGCTTTGGGAGCACAGAGTCTTAGCCACTAGGCCACCAGGGAAGTCCCCACATTAACTTTAAAATGGTTACTTTCATTGGCCCATTATTATAAGTGTATGTTGTCCAGTAACATAATCTTCTGATCGAAAATTTTCAAAACATAGTTTCCTTTCCATTCCAATTTCAATGTTTAGTGCCTCGAATAGCAGGCCCCTAAGTATCTGCTGAATAAAGAACTAGAATTCCAAAACTCACTTTCAATTTTACTTCAACAGTAAATGAAATCCCACCATTTTGAACCATCACACATTTTGGTGGGTATTATCGTCCTCTATTACTTTTACTTGTGGAAGACATGACTGCCCAACTACCTCATTGCTAATCACACTTCAAACTTCACACTCCAAATCTATTATCAAAACGGTATTTCAGAGACAAGGCAAAAAAAAACATGTATCCCATAGCCCTGTTCCAAAGACAGGGACAGTCAAGAAACTCCATCTAAACAGTTATCACTACATCCTTCCCACGTGGAGACAATATAAACATTGCACTCTTCAGACTCAAGAATGTCAGTCTCACCATCAAAAAGGTAACACTACCTACAACCCCACTAACCAGGTCAGGTTAGACTTGGGTTTTTTACTGGATGGAGGCCTATAATCATGTGAAATAGTCCTCTTGTCAGTCATTATTTGTCTATTCATTCATTCACTCAAACAGTCAGGGAAATCTACCACACGCCAGGCACTGAGCACACAGACCAGGGACCCATCTACACATCACTTTTACAGCAGCAGTTTCACTAACCCCAGCTTTCCACTAATGTACGCAGGCGTAGGTCTTAACTCCAGGAGACCGGAAGTGTCTTCTACAAAGAAATCATCTGCCAAGTTGGCTTCCGTCTGAAAATCAAAGAATCACTATTTTCATTTAAATGTAATTAGACTATCTTAAAAGCACCCACATTGCATGGCTTTGTCTGCTTTTATATAATTACTCAATTTTCTACAAATAGCATTCAGAAGACATGATGCTTAGACCTAATCTAGTTTTCTGTTTCAAATAAAGATTTAACTTTGCATTTAAAACAAGGTCTCTTCCTACCAAAATCCCAAATCTGCTCAAACTAACTGTTGTGCTTTTTTCTGACTTCCATTTCTCTCTGGGCCATTTGGGCCATGTACTTTATTAATGAGCTCCTTAATATTTTTGCATTCATTTCAACCAATGCCACATGCCACCCTAACCCTTGTCAGCCAAAGCCCAGCCAGATGACAGAAACATCACAATTTACTCATAATCCAAACCAACCAGTTGTCAAAATAGAAATTTGAGGTTCTAGAGAAAAGGACCCTTGAATACACAGTCCCCAAATTACAACCTCAAAGAAGTCCTGGGTTTTCTTCAGGAGGTGTTTGAATTCCGTCAGTTCTAGGAAGTTTCTCTTCAAAGCCTGATAGTTCTGATTGGCTTCCTGAAGCTCCCCTTCCAGTTTTTCCAGAGCAGTCTTTGCAGGAGGAAAAAGAAAGTAAGCCAGGCAGAAAGCACTATGACATTTACTGTACATTAACCACAACAAATAATATCAAGTATGCAGAGCATCACAATGTAGCTTGAAGCTGAAAGGCCTGTTCAGTCAAACTCAACAAGACTGGAGAGCTGAAAGTACAGACATCACTTTGCTGACAAAGACACCTGTACAGTCAAAGCTATGGCTTTTTCAGTAGTCATGTACGGATGTGAGAGATGGACCATAAAGAAGGCTGAGCACCAAAGAATTGATGCTTTCAAATTGCGGTGCTGGTGAAGGCTCTTGAGAGTCCCTTGGACTGCAAGGAGATCAAACCAGTCAATCCTAAAGAAAATCAACCCTGAATATTCATTGGAAGGACTGAGGCTGAAGCTGAAACTCCAGTACTTCAGCCACCTGATGCGAAGAGCCAACTCATTGGAAAAGACTCTGATACTGGGAAAGATAGAAGGCAGGAGGAGAAGGGGACGACAGAGGATTAAATGGTTGGATGGCATCACCAATTCAATGGACGTGAGCTTGAGCAAACTCTGGGAAATGGTGAAGGACAGGGAAGCCTGGCATGCTGCAGTCCATGGGGTTGTGAAGAGTCAGACATAACTTAGCAACTGAACAACAAATATAGCCGTGGTCATACACTCTCAGAAGTTCCCTTAACAAATGGGGAGGACCAGAAAACACTCTGGGGAAGGAAAATGAGCTATATGAGAAGTCAAAGCATTCAGACAAGTCACATATCAGCATGGAGATTTTTGCTTTTGTTAAACAGGTAACAAGTATATTTGTTTCCAAATTGACACTGGTTATTTTAGTGCTCAGACATTCAGTTACATTCAACTCTTTGTGACACCATGGATTGTAGCCTGCTAGGCTCCTCTGTCCATGGGATTCTCCAAGCAAGAACACTGGAATGGGTTGCCATTTCCTTTTCCAGGGGATCTTCCCAACCCAGGGATTGAACCTGCATCTCTTATGTCAATTTGAAAACAAAAATACTTGTTACCTGTTTAACAAAAGCAAAAGTCCCCATGCTTGTCAAATTTTAATGTAATATCAAAGATTATCCACAATTATTTGAAAAGACTATTAAAACACTCCTCCCTTTTCCAACTACCTATTTTCAAGACTAAATTCTCTTTATATACTTCAATGAGAACATATCACAACAGATTCAAAGCACACGAAGTCAGTCTTCTATTAAGCCAAACATAATAAATTTGCTAACATCACTCTTCGCTAAAGTTTTTTCTTAGAAAATACCATTATTTTTCATTAAAAATATTAACATATAAGGAGATATTATTTTTAATGAATTAATAAATATTTTACTCTTTTTAGTTTTAGTTCCTAATGCAGTTGTTGTTCAGTGGCTCAGTTGTATCTGACTCTTTGCAACCCCGTTGACTGCAGCACCAGCCTTCCCTATCCTTCACTATTTCCCGGCGTTCACTCAAACTCATGTCCATTGAGTCATCCCCTTCTCCTGCCTTCAATCCTTCCTAGCATCAGGGTCTTTTCCAATGAGTCAGCTTTTCGCATCAGGTGGCCAAAGTATCAGAGCTTCAGCACCAGTCCTTCCAGTGAATATTCAGGGTGGATTTCCCTTAGGATTGACTAGTTTGATCTCCTTGCAGTCCAAGGGACTCTCAAGAGTCTTCTCCAGCAGTAAATATCAATAAATATAACCCTCATAAATAAAGCTCTTTGGGATCCTCAACAATGTGTAAGAGTAGTATACAATTAAGGAACCAGCCCAAGGAGCCTGTAGGACTTGAGAGGTAAGACAGGGCCAAGAAAAGCAGATTTTGCTGGCCACGATGGCCCTGACTCAGGCAAGAAGGAAACCATCAACACTCTCAAGCAGGGAAGTGACAAAGTAGAGTGATACAGTCCATGGGGTCACAGAGTCGGACACAACTGAGTGACTGGGCATGCACACAATAACCTATAAGGGAAAAGAATCTGAAAAAGAATATATAAAAAGATTATGGTGGAAACATGAGCCATTAAGCCAGCTCACAGTTTACAAGAACAGCTATAGGCATTTAGGAAGGTGAGGAGGATGGCAGCAGGAGTGGAGCTGGTAACTAACCAGGCTGGTATTAGAAAACTAGTGGTAGGACCGAAACTGGAGATGATTTTATGGAAATCCTATTTGTATGGATTAAAACCTTCTCCTCAAATATCCAGATTTTAATATGACAAGATCCAAAATATATTCAAGTGGAGTTGTCAGTCTCGCCAGTCTCATGTTTCTGTTAGAGAATCTAGATTTATACTACTGGTGGCTTCAACAATTTCAAGAATTTTAAATTATCTTAAATGAAAACAAAAAAGCACATGAGAAAACCCAGCCAGAGATAAGGCTCAATCAATGAAGCTCTTCCATACCTGCTCACCTCTCTTAGTGAGCCCTTTCTCTTTTGAGGATAAAAAGTTCTTTTTTAAAAAAAAACAAAAAACAAAAACCAACAGGGCCTTCCAGGATTTGGATCTGCCCACCTTTTGACAACATGTGAAATGCCAGGCTGGATGAATCACAAGCTGAAATCAAGATTGCCCAGAGAAATATCAACAACCTCAGATATGCAGATAATACCACTCTTAATGGCAGAACGTGAAGAGAAACTAAGGAGCCTCTTGATGAGGGTGAAGAGGAAGAGAGTGAAAAACCTGGCGTAAAATTCAACACCACTCAAAAAATTAAGGTCATGGCATCTGCTCCCATCAGGCAAGGTCCCTTCAAGGCAAATAGAGGGGGGAAATGTGGAAGCAGTGAATGATTTTCTTTTCTTGGGCTCCAAAATCAGTGTGGATGGTGGCTACAGCCAAGAAATTAAAAGATGCTGCTCCTTGGAAGGAAAGCTGTGACAAATCTAGACAGCATATTAAAAAGCAGAGACATCACTTTGCCAACAAAGGTCCATACAGTCAAAAGCTACGGTTTTTCCAGTAGTCATGTACAGATATGAGAGCTGGACCAGAAAGAAAGCTGAGCACCAAAGAATTGATGCTTTTGAACTGTGGTGTTGGAAAAGACTTTTGAGAGTCCCTTGGACTGCAAGGAGATCAAACCAGTCCATCCTAAAGGAGATCAGTCCTGGGTGTTCATTGGAAGGACTGATGCTGAAGCTAAAGCCTCAATACTTTGGCTACCTGAAGCCAAGAGCCAATTCATTGGAAAAGACCCTGGATGCCAGGAAAGACTGAAGGCAAAAGAAGAGGGTGGCAGAGGATGAGATAATTGGATTGGCATTGCCAACTCAATGGACATGAGTCTGAGCAAACTCTGGGAGATAGTAAAGGACAGGGAAGCCTGGCATGCTGCAGTCCATGGGGTTGCAAAGAGTCAGACACAACTTAGCAACTGAACAACAACAGTAACCTTTTGACATCCTCTCCCCCTGGCTCACCCTCTCTCCTCTCCCCACAGGCTGCTCTAGAAGCTGCTAGAGGCAAGGTCATGTTTCACCAAGGTGTCTTGTGCACAGCGATACTCAGTGTTTTACAAAAGCATATTGACAGAGAAGGGAAAGAAAGGGAGGGGTCCTCCAGCCATACAGGCCTTAGCTAAAGAGAACTGCTACCTTCTCCCACTTGACCTCAGACGCCAATCTGAGAAGAGGCCTCAATCCAGAGTGGACCCAATGCATCAGACAGACAATTAAGAAGCAAACCACTGGATCCCACAACTCTACTTCTGGTTATTTATCCAAAGGAAAGGAAATCATATCTGGAAAAGAAATGGGCATCCTCCTGTTCATTGCAGAATTGTTTACAATAGCCAAGACATGGAAACAACACACATGGCCACCAACAGATACAAGAGTGACTTTAAAAAAATTGCACAGGGGGCTTTTCCTGGGGGAATAACACTGAAAAGTGGACCAACACATAAGCCTACATCCACGCCTTCAGCAATGGGGTAGAGGACCATGAGAGGCTTGCAGGGTTCCCAGGAGACAGACTTCGATATCGTCCTCTGTAAAGTCGGAAAGAACCTACCTCCAGGATGATCATTTCCCGTGGGAAAGGGGTCAGCGGGGACTTCTCAGGCACCTGAATCTCAATCTCATCTTGCATCTGATCTTCCAGAAAACCTGAAGGATGAAACCCCACCAGAGAGCCCAAGGTGAGTGTGTTTTCTCATACCTAAGAAATGGGGTCAAGTAGGACAGATGCGTTTCCCAGCTCAGCTGCCTGAATTGCCCTGGGACCTGCCACAGAACCTGCCCCCCATCTCTAGCCCCCTCTGCCCCCAACCAGGATCTGCCTCCCCCTACAGTAGCAGTATCACACATAGGGGCAGACTGCAGGACATCACCCCTGCAAACCATTTCCCTCCCTGCCAGTGCACATTCAGACTGCAAGCAGAAAACTGGCTTACGCAGGATTCTCTCCAATGATTCACACCTTCTGACTTCATTCACAAATTTCCTCTGGAAGCGGCTCTCTTTCACATTTAACTAGAGGGAGGGGAAAGCCACAAGGCACACATTAGTAGCAACCGCTGCCAACACATTCTCTTTGGCTATTATTATTATTAATGCTGCAGAATGTTACTAGAATCATTTTAGGACTAGATACTTCCATGCATAAGACAGGAGAGTTCCAGTGAAAACACACCTTGATATTCTTACCCTCAGTTCCCCAAATGACTCAAGCTCTGGCCTCTGTAAACTTTTCTTAAGTTTTAGCTGCATTTACTATCCCAATTGCTTTGAATTCCTCAATGGAGTCATGAATACAATAGGACCTTGAAAACAGCACAGCTCCATGCAATGGACCCTGGTCTTCAAGAAAAAGTCAGCATCCTTTTGTGCTGGTGACCCCTCAGCTCAGCCCAATAAATGTTATTAAGGAACTACCCCATGTCAGCTCCTGAGTTGGAACTAGGGCTGCAAAGACATGATCCTTTTCTGAAGGGCTAAGTTTTGACTGGACCTTAGTGAGAAAATGAATGGACCTAGTGAGTCTCATTTTATAAATCGAATTCAAAAGCTTTTGGCGAGGATCTCAACTGCCTCTGGGAAGTGATACCCCGACTTACTTAAGACAGTCCTATGGTGATAGACAGTAAACAGACTTATTATGGTGATCATTTGAAATGTATAGAAATACTGATATGCTGGTATTGTGGTGTACCAGGAACTAACAGTGTTGTAGGTCAATCATACTTCAAAGTCAAACAAACTCATAGAAAAAGAGGTCAGATTTGTGGTTACCAGAGGTGGGGGGTGAGGTAACAGAGAAATTGGATGAAAACAGTCAAAAGGTACAAACTGCCTTTTATTAGATAAATAAGTTATTATTAGATAATTAGAGAAATAATTTTATCTAATTATGAGATAAATTATTAGATAATTAAATTATTAGACAAATAAGTACTAGGGATATAATGTACATGATAAATATGATGAACACTGCTGTATATTATATACAAAAGTTGTTAAGAGAGTAAATCGTAAGAGTCGTATGATGTAAGTCAAGTCATTATGCCAAACACCTTAAACTTATATAGAGTTATAGGTCAATTATATCTCAATAAAACTGGGAGGGGAAAAAATACAATCTAGCTGGAGAATATCACCCTCAAGAGACTGTGGACTCCCAAGATACTTTTTCCTCAAACTAACTGGTCAGGAAGCAGTGCTTTTTGCCCTCATAATAAAGTTGGTAATCCACGTGCCCACTGGATATATCAAATGTCTTGAAGAGGTACATAGGAAATAAAATACAATGTCATCTTTTTTATTATATTAGAGTTTCAAAACATTCCTATAGAGGTGACACAGAAGGAGGAAGGGAGAAATGTTTGCAAGTCAGTTGCCCAATGTTATCACAAATTCTAGCCAGAAGAACAAGAACCACTGAATTCCATTTCTCCAGCCCAGGGCGCTTCTCCCTGATCTTAATCACCAACAAGAAGTGGAAACTCCACCTTCTTCTGGTCTCCTATGAATGCAGTACTTACATCTTTGAACTGAACCAATCCAAGCTCTCCAAGCTCAGCTACACAGCAGTATGCGGCCTCCACCTGGAGGAAGAGCTGTGACAAACACATCTCCTCACTTCGGAATATGGACGCCATGTTGGCTCAACCTTGGTCTGCGGGACACAAAGATATTTGAGGTAACAAATGTGTCGCTGAGTTATATTAAAATCCAACAGAAGAAAAAAATGCAACAGGAATCTCTCCTAAATTTAAAAACATAAGCAACAAGGTACTACTTTTCACCACCTATCGGACTGGCAAAAGATTTTAAAATACGATTAATAAACTCACATTTGGAGAAGGTGTGAGGAAGCAGGCATTTTCAGACACTTGATACTTGAAGTGTACATTTGTAGAGCACTTTTTTGGTATAGCTTTTTTAGAGAGCAATTTGGCAGTATCCACCAAACTTTATGTTATTCATATCCATGACACAAGATTTCCACTGCTCTTCACCCAGATAAACTTGGAGATGTAAGGGAAAATAGACTCACAAGGATGTTTCTGACAACACTGTATTTACTAATTATAATAAATGGACCTAACCTAGATATCCATCAACAGGGGGAAAGATTAAACTGATACAACAGAACTCTGTGCAGTCAGCAGGAATGAAATAAATCTGTATGTCCTCTATAAGGAAAAAGGATACTCACCTAGAACCCACTCTCACCCAAGACCCTCCGGATTGCCCTACTGCTGCCAAACCAAAGTGTCTTCCTCAGATCTCAACCTTTGGAAGAACCACCACACATCCCAGAAGGAGTCCCGTTTCCTTATAATTTTATAATGTATAAACACTGGGTTTATCCCCCTTGTTTTAATCCTTCCATTGTCCCATTTTCCCACAGGTCAATCTAAAACCCTTGACGTAGCCAAGGAAGGGCTGTGTGCATCATCTGGCCTAGACCCTCCCTTCCTGTTTCCCCGAATTTCTCTGAGAACCCCCTAGGGCCTTTGTTCAGGCTTTCCCAAGATTAAGAAACTCAACCCTTTCCTCCCCACCCTGCGTTCCCCATACCCCACATTGTCCTGTCATTCCCCCCTCTCTGGGTAAGAATCCTCTTCTTCCATACTCCTCTCCCGATCCCCAACACTCAGAGCAAACTAAGCCCCCTTCTTTATGCTCCCAGAATATGTTGTTTAGTGGCTAAGTCAGATCCGACTCTGCCACCCCACAGACTGTAGCCCACCAGGTTCCTCTGTCCATGGGGTTTCCCAGACAAGAATACTGGAGTGGAAAAAAAAAAAAAAAGAAAACTGGAGTGAGTTGCCATTTCCTTCTCCAGGGGATCTTCCCAACCTAGGGATCAAACCTATGTCTCCCGCACAGGCAGGTGGATTCTTTACCACTGAGCCACCTGGGAAGCCCTCCTAGAATATAATCAAATACAATCATCTGCAATTACTTGCTTCCTGTCTGTTCTGTCCACTAGCCAGAAAAACCCACGAGATCAGAACTCTTTTTCACTCCATCACCCGTCTAGCTCAATCCCAAAGAAGAGGCTCAAAACACATTTCCGGATTTACTGACTAGAGGCAAAAATCTCCTCCGACCCTCCCGAATGCAGACTCTAATATTCCATTTTTGCCTGCAGACACCCAGATGAATGAATTTTTCACACGGCCGGTTCTAGCAAGCAACACAAAGTTTTCATAGAAAAGACACAGAAGAAGACATGAGCTTCCTGCAGACCCAAGAGCACCCTCCCTTCCTACCCCAGCCTTGTCCGAGCGGGTCCTGGGCGCGGGACTCCCGCGGCTTCCTTGGCCGGGCGGGGAGGGCAGGGTTCGCGAGCGGCGGGCGGAAGAGACCAGCCCGGCCGCGGACTCCGCAGGCGACTCCCCCCAGCGACCGCCGAGCCCCTCCCGCGGCTTCTCCTCCCTCGGCGCCCGCAGAGCCCGAGGCGGGCTGTGTTGTATCAACACCGGCCTGTCCGAGGCTAGGACAAACCTGCCCCGCCGGCCAGCCCTGCTCACACGCCCCCTCCCTCCCCCGCCCCACCTGTGCCCTCGGCCACGACCTTGGGGCCCCACGGGGGTCAGACCTCCTTCTCTAAGGAAGACACTTACCCCCCAGTGAGGGGAGGGTTTGGGAAGAGCCCTAGAGATAACCCTCCTGCGTTTTAATAGCTATTGAAGTGAAGCGAAAGTCACTCAGTCGTATCCCACTCTTTGTGACCCCATTGGACTATACAGTCCATGGAACTCTCCAGGCCAGAATACTGGAGTGGGTAGCCTTTCCCTTCTCCAGGGCATCTTCCCAACCCGGGGATGGAGCCCAGGTCTCCCGCATTGTAGGCGGATTCTTTACCAGCTGAGCCACGTTATCTATTACACCGCATTAAAACACTTCTTTTCGCTGGAGAAATGAGATAACATTAAAAAATAGTTTTGGAAAACCAAAGGGGGGGGGGAACACATCACACTCATTACCCTACCAACAATTAACTTACAAAACACTTCAAAAGGAGACTATACAAACCCATCTAAATATATACACTACAGCTAAAATTCAGCTTTCCTGCGGCCCAGGTGAATTGACAAGGGCCAGCTGAGCGATGTAGGGATGTACCATTTCCTTACTGAGGACTGCTCTTTCCCGTTTATCTGGCAGAGGCGTGAGGGGTGAGTCAATGAGGTTGTGTTTCTCTGCAGGGGCCACCTGAGTTCCCTTTGTAAAGTCTTTTCTCCAGGTGAGGTGAGTAGATCCCCCCACAGCCATACTGGGTGCCTGTAAAATGTACCCTGGAATAAGGAGGGTACCTTTTGGTTTTTTTACACTTTATTATGGAAAAATTAAAGCATCTTCACAAATACAGAGAATAGTATAAAGAAGCCCGCCCCCGCCCTACCATGTGCACACCACTCAGCAGCAACAGTTGTTGAATTTTGTATCCTCTAATCCCTGCTCATTTCTCCTACCCATTCTGGGCTATTTTGAAGCTAATCGTATACATCATATTTTTCTTTCAAAATACATGCATATCGAAATATTCAAAAGATACAAAAGATAAGGATTCTTCTCTGTATATGTTATACACACAATACTATGGTCACATGTAAAAATTCAGTAATAATTTCTTAATATCAAATATCCAATCTGTTCAATTTCCCAGATTGTCCAAAATTTGCCTTTTTAGTAAGCCCCTCAGGTGATTTTTGTGTATGACCAAATAAGAACCATTGCCTTTGAGAACACAGGGTGAAAATCTAGCTTTAGTTGGGAGGAAACAGAGAAGAAGGGTGAATGCAATTTGCAAACAATCAGCTAAGAAGCAGCTGTTTTGCACCTAGGGCAGTAGAGAGCCCTGGAGGAAACGTACCACTTGGGCTTCTTAAGAAGCAGAACTTGGCCACACCACCCATTTCAACCTGGCAAACCCATTCAAGAGTCCAGACTCACCTGGGCAAAGCTAGCTTCCAAGGCTGAATTCAGGATTGGCAAACCAAAGCAGGAAGCTCAGAACTGAAAACTACCAAAGGCATCGCCAGCGTTGATTCTGCCTGTCCCATCAGATGAGCTCCAGACCAAGGCGAGAGAAGCCCCTGCCCCAACCGGTGCCTCCCTCTTCTTTCTCCCCCTTCCTCCCCGCTTCCATTCTGCTCTTCGCCCCAACTCCGAGTGCCTTGTCTTTTGGTCAGTGGGTGGAACAGTAGCTCTCAAAGGTCCTGGTGCTCAGGAATAACAGAGAAGCAAATACAGAAAAAATACATCTTGATGGTTAAGAGCAGAGTTGAGATCCAAACTGCCTGGGTCAGGACCCCATCTCTGCCTTTGACCACGTGTGACCTTGGGGAAGCTATTTAATCCCAGGGTCTCAGTGTCCTAGGTGGCGCTGGTGGTAAAGAACCCACCTGCCTACGCGGGAGACGTAAGAAACATGAGTTCCAATCCCTGGGTAGGGAAAATCCCCTGGAGGAGGTCATGGCAACCCACTCCAGTATTCTTGTCCGGAGAAGCCCTTGGCGAGTAATAACCCATTGGGTCACAAAGAGTCACTATCGTGTGACTATCACTCACACAACTGAGTGACTATCACTTTCATTTCTTTCTCAGTGTCCTAATCTATAAAATAAAATAGGATCTTAGATATTTCTTTAGTGTGTGGAAGTATAGGAAGGAGAGGTTATTTTCAGACTTGCTATTTTTTTCTCCTAGAGCCCCAAATCAAAGGTGCAGAAGGTCAGCATGCCTGTATGACACTGGCAAGACTCTAAATTGGCGCAATCTGTCTGAATGGGAGTATGCTTGTCCTTTGACCCAATAATCTCAGAACTCTCAGTTCATCCTAAAAAAATAATTTAAGGATACAAATCAAAATTTAATTACAATCATGTCTATTGTAGCATTGTTTGTAGTAAGTACGTACTTGTAAAAGACCCGAATTCTTTCATCCATTCAGTAAGTATTTTTTGAGGGTCTATTATGTGCTGGGGCTTCCCTGGTGGCTCAGAGGTTAAAGCGTCTGCCTCCAATGTGGGAGACCCGGCTTCAATCCCTGGGTTGGGAAGATCCCCTGGAGAAGGAAATGGTAACCCACTCCAGTATTCTTGCCTGGAGTTCCATGGACGAAGGAGCCTGGTAGGCTACAGTCCACGGGGTCGCAAAGAGTTGGACACGACTGAGCGACTTCACTTTCACTTCACTATGACATGCTGACAGAGGTCCGTCTAGTCAAAGCTATGATTTTTCCAGTAGTCATGTACGGATGTGAGAGTTGGACCATAAAGAAAGCTGAGTGCCAAAGAATTGATGCTTTTGAACTGTGGTGTTGGAGAAGACTCTTGAGAGTCCCTTGGACTGAAAAGAGATCCAACCAGTCTATCCTAGAAGAAATCAGTCCTCAATATTCACTGGAAGAACTGATGCTGAAGCTGAAACTCCAATACTTTGGCCACCTGATGTGAAGAACTGACTCACTGGAAAAGACCCTGATGCTGAGAAAGACTGAAGGCAGGAGAAGGGCATGACAGAGAATGAGATGGTTGGATGGCATCACTGATTCGATGGACATGAGTTTGAGCAGGCTCCGTAAGTTGGTAATGGACAGGGAAGCCTGGCATGCTGCAGTCCATGGGGTCACAAAGAGTCAGATATGACTGAGCAACAGAACAGATTATGTGCCATCCTGTTCTGGGTTCGAGGATAGGGCAATAGATGAGAGACAAGGGCCTGCCCTCATGAAGCTTATGTCCAGATGTAAGGAGGCAAACAGTAAACAAGTAATAAGTTAGCAAGATATTGCAGATTACAAAGAGTACAATATAGAAAGCTAGGCTTTAGAGAAATGAAGAGAGATTATTTTAGATAGATGGTCAGGGAAGACCTCTCTCATTTGAGAGGAGATAGCATTTGAGCTGAGGTGTGAAAGATTTTTTAATGGACTGGTTTTGCAAAAAGAAGCTGCTGGAAGGGTATTCTAGGCAGCAGGAACCTGGATGTGAGAGCAAGGGTGTGACATTGGGGAGTGACATCATCACAATAGCTAGTGTATCTATTGAGTTCTTGCCATTGTTTTGACTGTAGAACACAATTAGATACTTTACCTGTATTAGCCCGTTTAATTTTCTTAGTAACCCTACAGCAGTGTTCTTATTCTCATGTTACACATGAGGAAAGGGAGGCACAAAGAAGCTAAGTCATTTGCCGAAGGTCACACAGTCAGTCTTAGCAGGTCATTTGACACAGTGGTTGTGTTTACAACCACTGCATGATATTGTCTTATGGTCTGAAAAGGCTCAACACATTCAAGAAACAGAAAGGAGGCCAGTGTGGCTGGAACATGGGAAGGGTGGGGAGAGGTCATATGAGGTGTGTCAGGTGGAGGCAAGGGCCAAGCCATGTGAGAGCTGATGGGCCAATAAGAAAGTTGGATTTTATTCTAAACACACTGGGAAGCCCTTTGGGAAATTTGAAGCAGGGGAGTGACATTATTTGATTCTTTTTTTTTTTTCTTTTTTTTTTTTTTTGCCTCACTGTGTGGCATGCGGCATCTTAGTTCCCCAACCAGGGATCAAACCCATATTCTCAGCATTAGGAGTGAAGAGTCTTAGCCACTGGACCTCCAGGGAAATTCCTAGATTAACAGTTTTAAAATATTACTTTGACTTCTGCTTCTGGAAGGATAGAGTAGAAGTAGTTTTACTTATCAAGAAGAAAAAGTAAAAACCCTGAACAATATATATACAATAAAAATTAGAAGGCTCCGAAAGGTACAGAGAAGATAGACTGTCTAAGGACCTCCAGGTCTGAGGAACAAGGCAAGGGTGTGTCCTATGGGTTTTCTTCTGCTTCATATATTCTAGATGCAGTGCTGCAGAATCCAGCAAGATATGCAGACAAAAAAAAAGAAAAAATTTCCAAAGCCTGCTCTCTCTAGCCAAAGGAACAGGAAGGGGGCAGGCTAGCCAGAAAGACTTTCAGATAGGATCACTCTAACCCAGTCAAACATCCCAGAAAAAAAATGTGGCCGCAGGCCACCATGCCTAGACTTCTTCCCTCATGCAGTTACACCAAAGCAACACCCCCAGGGTAGTGTCAGAGAAGGCTAAGTGGGGCACCTGGACTCCCCGCCCACCTGTGGTAACAAGGCATTCCTCGTTAACCTGTGTTGGGGTACTGTCAGGTGAGATAATCAGAATGTTCACCTCTGCCAGACCTGATCAGCCAAGCACTTCTGCTCCTCCCAGCCAGGGTGCAGCTGGGGCCCAGGGTAGGTCACCCCAAGTTGTGCCTCAATAGCATGTTGGTGGTTCAGACAGTAAAGAACCTGCCTGCAACGCAGGAGACCTGGGTTCAATCCCTGGGTCAGGAAGATCCCCTGGAGAAGGGAATGGCAACCCACTCCAGTATTCTTGCCTGGAGAATCCCATGGACGGAGGAGCCTGGCGGGCTACAGTCCTCAGGGTTGAAAAGAGTCAAAACATGACTGATCAACTGGCTCTCTGTTGAATTAAAGTTACTTAAGAAAGTCAACTCAAGTGGGACACTTTGACACACACCCCCACCCAGTCTCCCTGCAAGCAGGAAATAAATCTCTTATGTGAAAGATACTCTCCCTCCCTCTGGAGAAGGACACCCTTATCACCAAAGACAGGGAACTCAGGAAGCCCATGTGAACAAACCTCGTGACTTCTTTAATTTACTGC
Source organism: Cervus canadensis (assembly GCF_019320065.1). Classification (NCBI taxonomy): domain Eukaryota; kingdom Metazoa; phylum Chordata; class Mammalia; order Artiodactyla; family Cervidae; genus Cervus; species Cervus canadensis. Next base: position 96,939,567 of record NC_057388.1, read on the forward strand.
CCCAAGCCCAAACGCCGTTTCGAGTCTTCAGTAGCTGGACACCCCAAATCTAAGTTTCTTTGTCCTGTCAATTCCTCACAAATACTGTTTCCTCGCCTATAACCACCCACTAAGGAGGAACTTGCCAGCATCACTACTCTTGTGCTTTGCGGCCATGACTCGGTAAAATAAGGGTTTCAAGAACATAAGCACTCTGATACCCTGACAGCCAATCTGATAACCAACCAAGTGGGCTACTAAGTGACAGGCTGGGCAAAGGAAAGATTCATATCCTAGAAGGATGAAGGCAGGATGGCACAAGATTTTATGACATGACTCAGAACAGTGCACTATTTATTTTTTCAAACCACAGCTGACTGAGGGCAACTGAAACCACAGAAGGGGAAACCTGGGATTAAGAGGGACAACTGTATACAAGTCAATAGATGATGCCTAACACAGACAAATCACAAATAGCAATGTGAGCATATTATTTGAACATGTTGAAGGTAAACACAAGAAGAAAAAAGTCAAAAGTAGCTCTTAGGGTGACTTCCCAGGTGGTCCAGTGGTTAAGATTCCACCTTCCAATGTAGGAGGTGTGGCTTTGATCCCTGGTCAAGGAGTTAAGATCCCACATGCCTCTCCATCAAAAAACCAAAACATAAAGCAGAAGCAATAGTTTTACAAATTTGATAAAGACTTTAAAAATGGTCCACATCAAAAAAAAAAAATCTTAAAAAAAAAGTCTTTGCTATAGAACAAACTGTAGCTGGAATAGCAGGAGACTTTAGCATTTTTTAAAATAAATCCTTCCTATTACTTGATTTTTAAAATTCACATCCATTTATTAATTTGAAGACAGTTAAACAATTAAAATCAAAGTTTTAATGACAATAAAAGAAAATGTGCCAGGGAAGGTACTAGGTACTGCTTAGAATAAAGCAGGCAAAACAGTTTCTGCTCCTGTGGAGCCCGGCAGAGTCGGACACAACAATCCTAATTAATGTGAATGGCTAACATGCAGATGTTGCTTCCCATGGGCTAACTTAAGACAGAAACCTAAGAAATAGGTTTTAGGATCCCTGTTTCTTGATTGTTTGTTCTACAGATTCAGAAACTGAGGCAGAGAGAGGGGCCTATTCAAGGTCACTCAGCTAGTACGTGGTAAAGAAAGGACTTGAACCAGATGATGGCTCCAGAGCTGAGACACTCTCACCTCAGTCATCAAATCTTCAAATAACCACAGGGACCAACAGTGTCAAATACTGGGATGAACACCCTGAAGGAGGGTACACACTGTCTGAGCTGGATAACCAGACCCAGCCTTGGCTCAGGGAAGGCGTTCTTGGGGAGAGAAGGCAGAATACACCGTGTAGGGAGAAGGAAGGAGGTCTGTGAGACGAGGCTGGGCAAGTGGGAAGGACAAGGAAATTCAGGACCCGTGTTAAAGATGGTGTCTTTGGGACTTCCCTGGTAGTCCAGGGACTAAGACTCCCAGTGCAGGGGCCCAGGTTTGATCCCTTGTCAGGGAACTAGACCCCACATGCTGCAACGAAGAACGAAGATCCTGCATGCCTCGTGCAGCCAAATAAATAAATAATAATTTAAAAACAGATGGTGTCTTTGTCCCAAGAGCAACAAGAAGGCCTAGATAGGTGTGAAGCTTTGAAAATACATTTTTAATGACAGGGTGGACTGAAGAGGAGGAAAAAATAGCATTGGGTGGACCAGGTATGAGACTGGAGCCGTGGTCCAGGCCAAAGAGGAAATGTTTTTTATTTTTAATATCCTGTATGACAGTATGGAAATTAGACAAAAAACACTTCTACGGCATAAAGAAGAAAAGCAATTATTTGACTTGCAGGCTGAATTAGCTGCTATTTTCACAGCATTTTTTACTTGAAAGAGCAGCTGACAGATTTTGGCATTTGGCAGGCATTTTCTCGAAAAAGGATCCAAATGATTCTGTCACTTCAAAGGAAAACAACTGACAGTATGTGTTGCCAATGATGAAGATACAATTTTAGAAAACTTTTAGCTGCCACCAAGATTTGACAGCTTCCTAAGACTAAGAACTTTTCTGATGGGGCTAATTCTGTGAGGATATTAATAAACATGATCTTCTCTTAGTGTATCATATCATGAAATGTGACAACATTGGAAGATCTGCAGAACTGAATGTACCAATATTTTCCAAATGACTACAGGATGATGTTATAAAATCATGAACAGGCAAATGATTCATCAAAAGTGAATGATTAGCCAGTAGGTTTTAATGAAAAAGTCACTGATTTGGTTTCAGATCCCACATTGCAACTAAGCTTTTAAAAATTACTACTTGTTAAGTTTTGGTGTAGTATCAAAGAAAAATATCCACAGCTCTCTGAAAAATCTGGTAAAACATTTCCCCTCTTTTTAAAACTACAAAATCTAAGTGAGGCCAGACTTTTTTAATATACTCAAAAATAACAAATAGCAACAGATTAAATGAAAAAACAGATGCAAAAGACAAAAACTGTCTTGTATCATCAGGCCTTAAAGAGATTTGCAAAAATAAAACAATGTCTCTCTTCTCCATAAATTGTTTGCTTTGGGAAATATAGTTATTTTCCTTAAAATATATATTTATATCAACATATAACAGGTCAATATTATTTCAGATGACTTAATATACTTTTAAAGTATATTAAATTAATATACTTAAATTTAATATACTTTCTCAGTTTTAATTTCTAGTATGATAAGTTTCAAATTGGTAGAATCCACAAAAGTCAGATCTCCTTGGGGCTCTCAGTAATTTCTAAGAGTATAAAGGGCTGGAAGTTGGCATGGGCCTGGAGGTTCAAGAGGGAGGAAATATATATATATATATATATGCTGATAGCCGACTCATGTTTTTGTACAGCAGAAACCAAGACAATATTGTAAAGCACTTATCCTCCAATTTAAAAAATCTTATGATAAACTATTATGGAAAAGAATATAACTAAGTCACTTTGCCATACAACAGGAATGAACAATATTGTAAATCAACTATACTACAATAAAAATAAGAAAAAAAGAAGTTTAATATTTTAAATATATATGTATTTAAAATCCCAAATAACAGTTAAATTTGGCATTAGGTCTTGAGAGAAACTACCTTACTAAGTAGTTCCTTACTGATGCTGAAGCTGAAACTCCAATACTTTGGCCACCTGATGCAAAGAACTGACTCATTGGAAAAGACCATGATGATGGGAAAGATTGAAGGCAGGAGGAGAAGGGGACGACAGAGGAGGAGATGGTTGGATGGCATCACCGACTCGATGGACATAAGTTTGAGTAAACTCTGGGAGTTGGTGATGGACAGGGAGGCCTGGCGTGCTGTGCTCCATGGGTCGCAAAGAGTTGGACACGACTGAGCGACTGAACTGAACTGAACCTTATTAAGGGCAAAGGCGTGAGTGCTCAGTAGTGTCCAACTCTTTGTGACCACATGGACTCTTGCCCACCACACTCTTCTGTCCATGGGATTTACCAGACAAGAACACTGGAGTGGGTTGCCATTTCCTATGAGGGGATCTTCCTGACCCAGGAGTCACACCCGCATGTCTTGTGTTTCCTGCATTGGCAGGTAGATCTTTTACCACTTACAGCAAATAATCCCCTATATTATCCAAATGAACATTGTTTCTGACATTGAGTGTTTAATACCACTGTCCTCTCTAGAAAGTCTGGGGCACAATGCCAGCTGCAGCCACTACATACTCGTCCATGAAGGCTTCTAGCAAGACACTTTCATGCCCTACAGACTGTCTATAAAATGGCTCCTGAGAAGCTGAAGGGGGGAGCATTCACCTCATACACCTTCAAGGCAGACCTTAAACAAAGGGCCTCCTTTGTTCTCATAGCCCTGGACCTGGGATTAGGATGACACTGGGTACAACCACATGTTCAGCTCTACTAGATCAGTTTACAGGATATCATAATTTAAAAAATGAAAAGGGTGTTGATGTATGGCAGAAACCAAAGCAATCATCCCTTAATTAAAAATAAATATTTTTTTAAATGTTAATCACATCTTTAAAAAAAATGAAAAGGGGTTAAGTGGAGAAAAGTCAATGCTTGCATGAAATTTATGCCAGAAATTCCAAAAATAGGTCAGCTGCAACAGTAGCAACCTGATTTTTCTAAAACAATATCTGATCTCTCTGAACTGAAACCTGGCCTGATCACCTTCATTCAAAGAACTGATTTTACCATCCACTTACCTCGCACTTGTCCGCTTCAGGCCAGGCACTGAACCCACCATCCAGGAGCCTTTGCAACAGGTTCTAACAGAGAAAGTGCTGGAGATGGAAAGAGAATGATTTGAAGTTGTTCAAAAGAGAGGAAATGACATTCAGCTTCGCACACATAACAACATGCACAGTCTGTTGACAGCAACATTCATGAGTCTATGTTATCAGCACACCAATAACCATATTACATATGCTGGCTGGAGGCAGGACCGTCCCCTGCCATGAGCATTTCTGCTCCCACTGGGCCTTGGACCTGCTCCAGTGATGGGTCTCAGGATGTACTGGTGCCATCCAGTGTCCACTGAGCCCTCACTGTTGTTCTATAGCTTTCCATCCTCTAGATCATGCCCTGAGTAAGAGCCTTCCCGGTTCTCTCAGGGACAGCAACGTTTTTCTTTCCCCTCCATCCCATCTCACTGCCTTTCCCACCCTCAGCCCATGACCACCTTGTTCCCGAGAAGACCCTCCATCATGGCACCCTCTGGTTCCCCTTTTCTCCACCTCAGCATGCCTCGGTCTTGACTCCATTTCCCTTCTCTCCAGAGCAGAGCTACTTTACAGCCCTTTCATTCTTGTCTTCAAGTCACAGTCTGACTTGAGTGAGATTTAGGAAAATAACATTTCATCACAAAGAGAACATACTGCCTCTAGGTTTGTCATGGACAGACTTTACCTGTTGCATCTCTAGCTTTTTCACTGGGGAGCATTTCCCCAGTGACTCACCTTTTCTGTAATAATATTTACTCTAAATTCTAGTAGGGGGTTTCCCTGGTGGTCTAGTGGTTAAGAATCCGTCTGTCAGTGCAGGGGGCGTGGGTTCAATCCCCGGTCTGAGAAGATCCCACCTGCCGCACAGCAGCTAAATCCACGCACCTACTGAGCCTGCGCTCCAGAGCCCGAGAACCGCAACAAGAGAAGCCAGCACAATGAGAATCCCTTGAAACATGATGAAGAGTAGCCTCTGCTCACTGCAGCTAGAGAAAGCCTGCGTGCAGCAAGGAAGATCCGGTGCAGCCAAAAATAAATAAATAAATATCAAGAGGGAGATGACATATGTATACCGGTGGCTGATTCATGCTGATATATGGCAGAAACTGACACAATACTGTAAAGCAATGATCCTCCAATTAAAAATAAACAGAAGTTTTTTAAAAAGAAAAATCGTTTTTTTTACAAATAAATTCTCTTAGGGAGCTTCTTCCCAGCATAATTTCTACCTCTACTTTCTTTAAAAAAAAAAAAAAACAACCTTACTAGCTCATTTCTCTTTCTCTATTTAATATACAATATTGAGCACAGAGTCATAGAATCATGCTGCTGGAAGAAAACTTAGAGATCTAATCCAATCCCTGGGCTTAAAGATAAGCAAACAAGCCCAGGGAGGTGAGGGATTTGCTTAAGGTCACAGAGCTACTTGGGGACACAGCTGGGTGCAGAAGCCAGGGCTCCTGACACAAGGTTTTCGCTTCAGCCCCACATCTTCCCAGTTTGTTTCCCACAGGATTTGCCATCCCTTTGAGAAGGCACCATATGGAGCAAAATCCCTCTATTCCCTCTGGGGAGTCCCGAGGACCCCAGACAAAAGTCTTCCCACATTGGATTGAAGGCAGCATTTCCTTGGACTTTCCCTCAGGCTTGAATTTTCCATTTTCATGGATTTCCCTCCCAGACAGACACCCACACCCACCATCTCTCTCGGGTAACATCATCAGCAAGGTGATGTGACTCCCCCAAGGTCCCACAGGAAGTGACAGCATGAAAACTGGAATCCAGGACTCCTGACTCAGGGTTGGTTTTGCTGACCCTAAGAGGTTCTGGGCAGCCTGGGCAGGAGAGATGAGAAAATGAGAGAGAAAGAGAGCAATGGAACATCACAGAAGAGGCTGCAAGGCCATGGAGGAGAGAAGTCAGATGTTGGAATGAGAGGGCCAACAACCTCTCACTCAGCTGAATACTACCTGGTCCTTTTTAGTTTCATGTAGACAAAACTGGAAGAAAAAAAAATGGCTGTTTATTACAAACATGCAGCTTATTTCCCAAAAACCTTAGCTTAAAATTACTTTTTGGGAACACACATCTCTGTTTATCAAACAAAGGATGAAGCCGACCACAAGCTCTGTTTTGCCAACAGAAGCGTCTTGCACAAATGGTCAGACTGGAAACTGAAGGGAGCCAGACACTGCCAATCAGAGAGGCTGGGAGTCAAACCGGCCCTCCCTCCATTGCTGATTAACCTCACCTTAGCACGCCCTTCTGGGCTCCTGGCTAGTAACTCACTAACTTTCTTCCAGCTGGAGCTACCCCACCTTGGAAATGGCTGCCTTCAAAGTTAGTAATAAACCTGTCACTTGACATATTTTAGTGAAGTCCAAGTAATCACCTTGAGAGGTCAAACACTGCAATACTAAACTGTAACCTACTACTTTTTTGTAGGAGAGAATTCTTATGGGTGAAGGATTGGGCCAGGAGGCCTGTAGGTGCCTTTCCAACACTGAGATTCTATGTTGCTGCTGGTGTTCTTTTCTGAGTCTTATTTCCAGTCTTCTTCTTGGATGTGTCTGCACTTCTTGTTATATACCTTGGGCACCTCAAGCACAGAGACTATCAGTAAGCAGTTCTCTGTAGCATATGCAACTTGAGACTTCAGTAAGATTATTTTTTAAATGGGAAAGATTTCCTGACATTGAAATTTTCCCCAGGCAATCAGACAGATGTTGCAAACTATGGTCTATCTACTCCATTGTGACTGCATTGCTTTCCTGTGGACTACTATGTTTAAAAATGTAATAACTTGATTTTATTTCCTGATTTAAGAGTAATACACATTCCTTATAGAGGATTTGAACAACATAAAAAATGTGAATAAGAAAATAAAAAATTTCTTTTAATTTTAGATATGACTACTGCTAACATCTTGGGCTTCCCTGGTGGCTCAGCTGGTAAAGAATCCGCCTGCAAAGCAGGAGACCTGGATTCAACCCCTGGGTTGAGAAGATCCCCTGGAGAAGGAAAAGGCTACTCACTCCTGTATTCTGGCCTGGAGAATTTCATGGACTGTATAGTCCACGGGGTCACAAAGAGTCAGACATGACTGAGCGACATTCACTTCACTGCTAACATCTTGGTAGGGTGCTTTTCGAACTTTTTTCTTTGTATATGCAGGTCTTACAAAACTGGAGTGATACTGGAATATATAGTTTTATATCCTGCTTCTTCTGCTTTGTATTATATAGCAAGTGTTTTCCCGAATAATAAATGTTATTCAAAGATTTCAATTTTAAAAAGTGTTTAATATTTTATTCCATCATAAGCCACTTCTAAGCTTTTCTCATCATAAATATTGTAATGTTGAGATGGAGAATCTTGGACATACATTTTGTGCATGTGTATGTACACTCACCTCTCACTATTTCCTTTAGGAAAAAAATTTCTAAAGAGCTGCCCCATTGAAGGAAAGGTGACCAAAATAAGCTGACCTGAACGAAGTCTACAAGTTAGCTATAAATCATCACAATTACTAAGCATGGACTGACGTAAGGGCATATTGTTGTACCCACAAGCGCCTGATTAAAGCAACCAAAAAAATTAAAAAATCATGTGTCATCCTAGGTCATCCCAGGTCTCAAGTTATTTCTACAAACAATCGTGTGCAATTATAATTTTTCATACAATAAAAAATACACAGGGAAACACAACAACACGAATGAAAACCAGCAGAAATAATAGACAGTAGAAATAGATCAAGAGTGGGCAGATACTGAAGTTGTCTGACACAGATTTTTTTTTAATTATATTCACTCTTAAGACAAATATCATGATATGGCTTATATGTGGAATCTAAAAAAAGTGACACAAATGAACTTATTTAGAAATTTACAAAACAGAAACAGGCTCACCAACTTAGAGAAAGAACATACCATTACAGGGGAGGGAAGGGGTAGATCGGCAGTTTGGGACTGACATGGACACACTGCTATATTTAAGATAGAAGATGTAAGCTGTTCACAATTAGCACTCTTTTTTTTTCCATTAGCATTCTTAATCTAATCAACTTAAGGCAGAATTCTGAAATCCCCACAATTACACAAAACAGACTTTTCAAGTAGCATCAAACATTCAAAAAAGTTGGCCATATGATGGTGGTTGGTTTAGTTGCTAAGTCGTGTCGACTCTTGAGACCCCGTGGACTGTAGCATGCCAGACTCCTCTGTCCATGGGATTCTCCAGGCAAGAATACTGGAATGGGTTGCCGTTTCCTTCTCCATGGCCATATAAAGGTTCTTAACAAATAAAAAAATTAAAGTCATCCAAGTATGTTTGCAGATTACAATTGAATTAAGCTAGAAATCAAAAACAAAATGATAACTGGAAAACTTCCATATGGATGAAAATTCAGACATATACTCTGAGAAGATGGGAAATAATGAAATCCAGGGCCGAGGAGGAAAATGGACTTAGCCAAGCAGAAGTCACATTCTTTTTTGTTAAACCCACCTCTGTCCTGGCCACAGTATCACCAACCTCTAGTGCAACTGTGGATTAAGAGCAAGCTGAATGGATCCCCCCAGTAACTGCTTGGAAATGATCCAAATAGTGGACTCCAGGCCTTGGTCACATTGTTCCTTTTATCAACTCTACCATATGATCTCAATTCGACTCTATGTAGTTCTCCATTTTTCTTACTAGGGTACTCCTCATTCTCTCCAAACCATACACCCATAACTGAATGACATTGGGTGAAGTTAAGCTCCTCCATTGAGACAGCATATTAAAAAGCAGACATTACTTTGCCAACATAGGTCCATCTAGTCAAGGCTATGGTTTTTCCAGTAGTCATGCATGGATGTGAGAGCTGGACTATAAAGAAAGCTGAGCACTGAAGAGCTGATGCTTTTGAACTGCGGTGTAGGAAAAGACTCTTAAGAATCCCTTGGGCTGCCAGGAGATCAAACCAGTTCATCCTAAAGGAAATCAGTCCTGAATATTCATTGGAAGGACTGATGCTGAAGCTGAAGTTCCAATACTGTGGCCATCTGATGCAAAGAACTAACTCATTGAAAAAGACCATGATGCTGAGAAAGACTGAAGGCAGGAGAAGGGAACAGCAGAGGATGAGATGGTTGGATGGCATCACTGACTCAATGGACATGAGTTTGAGCAAACTCCAGGAGTTGGTCATGGACAGGGAGGCCTGGCGTGCTGCAGTCCATGGGGTCACAAAGAGTCAGACACGACTGAGCCACTGGACTGAACTGAACTGAACTGAAGCTCCTCCATAAACCAAGTGTTGCTCAGGGGAAGGTCTAGGTGTCCAAGTCCCATAAGCAACTAGCAACTAACATTGTTTTGTGAAAAGGGATACTGACAAAGCCACACATAGGAAGAACCAAAGACCTCATCTCTGCTGGGAAGTTAGGAGACAGCAGACCCAAGTGTTGTTAGGACCATGATTCTCAGAGTGGATGAAGCAGAAATGAAAGCCCCAAGTTCAAAGCCAGAGATGGAGGGGCAGTTAGAGGGGTCAATCAGAATCACAAGGGGGGCTGGGGAGGGATGGATTGGGAGTTTGGGATTAGCAGATGCAAACTGTTACATACAGAATATATAAACAAGGTCCTACCATATAGCACAGGGAACTATATTCAATATCCTGTGATAAACCACAGTAAAAAAAGAATAAGAAAAAGAATGTATATATGTACAACTGAATCACTTTGCTGTACAGCAGAAATTAACTATACTTCAATAAAATAAATTATATCTATATATAATATATATGTGTGTGTGTGTATATATATATATATATATATATATATAAAATCACAAAGGAAATTCTCTCAACATAAAATATCCTTCCCAAACACAGAGACCATTCCAGGCCACAGAATCCTGGTTTTCAATCATTTAGTACAGGAAACACTTTGTTCCCCTTCTTCTCTTTTTCAAAGGAAATTGTATCAAGGACAAAAGATAAAATTGGAGGCAGCCCTGGAGGGCCCTGGAACCCAATCGTCTAGGTCACCCCAACCCCAGCTTGGAGCTTGGTCACAAGTACGTTAGTCTGGACTTTAAAGTGTGTGTAACCAAACACCCATCTCAACCACGGGAGAAAAAAAAAAAATCTTGAGGAAGTTCCTGCAGAATGTCTAGCTTTGAGCAATGCAACTTCCTGGTATAGTTTCCAAAGCAAACCTGATGTAAAATGAAAGATGAGGCAAGGTAACCAACTGCATGGATTTACTATTTATAGACGTGTTAAAATGAAAGACAGCTAATAATGTTATAAAACAGTGACCACACAGCCCTTCTTTGGGGAATTAATGAGCTATCAGAGACCAGTCAAGTCCATCCTATTTTAGGATAATAAAATTTTTTCATCTATTGATAAGAGAATGTTTGGTTTTAAAATTGACTTGCAAACACCTATTCTAAGACAGGCCCAAATGAACTAAAAATGTGTTTTAAAAAAAACAGGGGGGGGGGTCATTGCCATCCCCTTTACATCCACTGCTGCCCAGAATTACTTTCTGTTGTATGACTTGATATGATGCTGTCTAAGTTGAAGCATCTAATATGATGCATCTAAGTTGATGGGTGTGTGCTTTTCAAACCCTCATCACAACAGTCCCATCCAGGGCTGATTCAAATCTATGTCCCAGGCTCTGACCATTTTGGATGGACATGCTCTGCTCACATCAAACATATTAGGATGCACACAACATCCTACATTAAACTATTTCCATTTAAATGTTTGAAATGAATTATATAACTTTGCTTTTGAAATAATGTTTTCTTTTTTTTTTTGTACTTGCCACAGCACTCAGGATCTTAGCTGCCCCCTGAAGTGGAAGCACCAAGTCCTAACCACTGAATCACCAGGAATTCCCGAAATAAATGTTTTTGCTGGAAAAGATTTGGTTGTTGCTGCTCTTGTTCATATTTTGGATCAGAGAACATTTTTCAGGTCTCAAACATTTTCGGGACCCTTGAGAATCCCGTAGACACCACATACTACTGTCATCTTCAGTGCCTGTTGGATAAATCAGCCCTAGTCTGTGAAGCTCACTGGAGGTGTACTGTGAGGGAAGTGTCGAGAGCAGAGATCAAAAATGGGAGAAAAAAAAATCTAAGAAAGTGTTCAATCTATTAAGTAATGTCATCTCTGTGGGGACCCAAGAGGAAAACAGTATCAAGAGCATCTCCCTGGTTCCTTTGCCTTTTCTAAACCCAGCTTGTATATCTGAAAGTTCTCAGTTCACATACTGCTATGTGAAGCCTAACTTGAAGGATTTGGAGCATAATCTTGCTAGCATGTGAAATGAGTGCAATTGTGTGGTAGTTTGAACATTCTTTGGCATTGCCCTTCTTTGGGACTGGAATGAAAACTGATCTTTTCCAGTTCTGAAGCCACTGCTGAGTTTTCCAAATTTGCTGGCATATTGAGTGCAGCACTTTAACAGCATCATCTTTTACAATTTGAAATAGCTCAGCTGGAATTCCATCACCTCCACTAACTTTGTTGGTAGTAATGCTTCCTAAGGCCCACTTGACTTCACACTCCAGGATGTCTGGCTCTAGATGAGTGACCACACCATCGTGGTTATCTGGGTCTTTAAGACATTTTTTGTACAGTTCTGTGTATTCTTGCCACCTCTTTTTAATCTCTTCTGCCTCTGTTAGCTCCTTGCTGTTTCTGTCCTTTATCGTGCCCATCCTTGCATGAAATGTTCCCTTGCTATCTCCAATTTGCTTGAAGAGATCTCTAGTCTTTCCCATTCAAGTGTTGTCCTCTAATTCATTGTACTGTTCACTTAAGAAGGCTTTCTTATTTCCTTGCTATTCTCTGGAACTCTGCATTCAGTTGGATATATCTTTCCCTTTTTCTTTTCCCTTTACCTTCTCTTCTTTTCTCAGCTATTTGTGAGGTCTCTTCAGACAACCATTTTGCCTTTTTGCATTTCTTTTTCTTGAGGATGGTCTTGATCACTGCCTCCTGTACAATGTCACGAACCTCCATCCACAGTTCTTCAGGCTCTCTTTCTATCAGATCTAATCCCTTGAATCTGTTTGTCACTTCCACTGTACAATCATAAGGGATTTTATTTAGGTCATACCTGAATGGTCTAGTGGTTTTCCCTACTTGCTTCAACTTAAGTCTGAATTTTGCAATGAGGAGTTCATGATCTGAGCCACAGTTGGCTCCAGGTCTTGTTTTTGCTGACTGTATAGAGCTTCTTCATCTTCGGCTGCAAAGAATATAATCAATCTGCTTTTGGTACTGACCATTTGGTGACGTCCGTGTGTAGAGACGTCTCTTGTGTTGCTGGAAGAATGTATTTGCTATGACCGGTGCGTTCTCTTGAAAAACTCTGTTAGCCTTTGCTCTGTTTCATTTTGTACTTCAAGGCCAAACTTACCTGTTACACCAGGTATCTCTTGAGTACTTTGCATTCCAGTCCCCTATGATGAAAAGAACCCCTTTTTCTGGTGTTAGTTCTAGAAGGTCTTGTAGGTCTTCATAGAACTGGTCAACTTCAGCTGCTTCAGCATTAGTGGTTGGGGCATAGACTTGGATTACTGTGATACTGAATGGTTTGCCCTGGAAATGATCTGAGATCATTCTGTCGGTTTGAGATTGTACCCAAGTCCTGCATTTCAGACTCTTTTGTTGACTATGAGGGCTACTCCACTTTTTCTAAGGGATTCTTCCCCACAATAGTAGATATAATGGTCATCTGAGTTAAACTGACCCTTTCCTGTCCATTTTACTTTACTGATTCCTAAAATGTTGATGTTCACTCTTGCCATCTCCTGCTTGACCACGTCCAGCTTACCTTGATTCATGGACCTACCATTCCAGGTTCCTATGCAATATTGTTCTTTACAGCATGACTTTACTCTCACCAACAGACACATCCACAACTGAGCATCGTGTCTGCTTTGGCCCAGCCACTTCATTCTTTTTGGAACTGTTTGTAATTGCCCTCTGCTCTTCCCTAATAAGCATACCAGACAACTTCCAACCTGGGGGGCTCATCTTCCGGTGCCATCTTTTTGCCATTTCATACCGTTCATGGGGTTCTTGTGGCAAGAATACTGGAGTGGCTTGCCATTCCCTCCTCTAGTGAACCGCGTTTTGTCAGAACTCTGCACTGTGACCGTCCCTCTTGGGTGGCCCTGCAGGGCATGGCTCATAGCTTCATTGAGTTTTACAAGTCCCTTCGCCACGACAAGCTCGTTATTCATAAAGGGGATACACACACATATGTGTGTGTGTGTGTCTGTCTGTCTGTCTTTTGATGTCTGTCTGGGATTTCTGCAACAGCTTCTTGGATAATCTCTCTGAATCCAGACCCACCCTTTATCCTGTATTTTTCTGAAATACAAAGGTGGCCACGTCTACAAGTTCCCTGTAGGTGCCCCAAATACATGTTAGACAATTTTCTCAGTCTGGCATGTAGGCCCACTTACAATCCGTTCTCAGTTTAACCAGACACACAGTGACCCAGCCCATACCCCGAGGACAGTAATTACTCCCCAAACAAGAGGCACACAGTCATGCCTCAGAGGCCAAGCACACACTGGTCCCTTCTCCTGTGCCTGGCAAACTACACATCTCTCAGGTTTCAGGTCAAAGCGCCACTTCCATTGTGAAATGTTTTCTGAATTCTCGAGGCCCCAACCCTCCTCACCACACTTATTTCACTGTGTTTTCACTATTCATCCATCTTCCTCATTGGACCCTGAGCTTCTTTAGGACAGGGGCTATGTGGCCTTACCCACATCAGACCCCCACCCCCTAACCCCCACTCCCAAGGGCCTGGATACACCAGCGGCTTGGTAATTGCTGAATAGTCAAACGAGTGGTAGGCCTAAACTGGACTTTGGTACACTGCCTGAAGATAAGCCTTCCTAAAGCACTTCTGCTCCCAGCTCCCAAACCCAAGAGCAGAGGGCCACCGTTTATTTGTACCTTTGGGTAGATTAGAAAAAAGCGTCTCCTCCAGGCTCATGTATAACAATGTGCTCTGCTTAGTCACTCAGTTCTGTCCAACTCTTTGGGACCCACAGACTAGGCTCCTGTCTGTGGGGATTCTCCAGGCAAGAATACTGGAGTGGGTTGCCATGCCCTCCTCCAGGGGATCTTCTCAACCCAGGAATCAAACCAGAGTCTCCTGCATTGCAGGCAGATTCTTTACCAGCTGAGCTACCAGGGAAGCCCAAGAATACTGGAGTGGGTAGCCTATCCCTTCTCCAGGGAATCTTCCTGACCCAGGAATTGAACCGGAGTCTCCTGCATTGCAGGCAGATTCTTTACCACCTGAGCTACCAGGGAAGCCCAATACATAACAATAAGATATCCTTATTCTGGGCTTGACCCATGGCTTACAAGTCCTCCTGGTATGTAGCCATTGATTAAAACCAGCCACCCTGGCCAGGCACAATGATAACCACTTGCATGAGTTATCTCACAACAGGAGGTCTCTAAGGAACATGAGGCAGGTGCTGAAACCAACTGGGAGAATTCGGGGGCGGGGGGAGGCGAAAGGAGGAGGGAGGAGAGGGTGTGCCCTGCCAACCTCCCAGAAGCCCTTGCACTGGAATCCATCTTGCTTGAGAGTTGCTTGAGCCCCCAGGAAGGACCCTGGGGCACCCCTCTCCAATAAAGTCTCTTACTTTGTCAGGACTTGCGTCTCCTCAAACAATTTACTTCTGAGTGTTAGACAAGAGCCCACTCTAGAGCCCTGGGAGGGGTCCCCTTTCCTGTAATACCGCCACAGAGCTTTGAATGAGCTACACTTCATCCCTCACTCTCTCAACCAGAGCCAAGCTTGCACAGAAACATAATGCCCATAGCAAAACCATGGCGGCCAGCCAGCACACACAACAGTTCTTCCATCTTTGTAGGTGTCATTCCTTCACGCAAGAGGTCCATCTACTCTCACCTGCACACGCGAACTTCAATACCCAGCCCAAAGGTCAGTTCCTCTGTGAGTCTCTCCCTGCTCCTCTCAGGTAGAAGTCCTGCTCCCTCTTTTATCCCCATCACCAGGAAGAGACCCACATTGAGTCCTGCCATATTGCCTCCCAGTTCTTTCCTCACTGCCATGGCTGCACTGTGAGCAGACATCAAGAGGAGGGATTGAATCTTAATCATCTTTGGGTCTCAAATGCCTTGGATCGCACCTTTCAAATACATGGTGGGCCTTCAATGAATGCCTTGGACTGAAGATGGTGTTTCAATCAAATAACTGTGCGTGCATGCCTTCTAAGTCGCTTCAGTCATGTCCAACTCTTTGCGACCCCATGGACCATAGCCAACCAGGTTCCTCTAACCCACCAGGCTTCTCTGTCCATGGGATTCTCCAGGCAAGAATACTGAAGTGGGTTGCCATGCCCTCCTCCAGGGGATCTTCTCGACCCAGGGACACAACCCAGATCTCTTTTTGTTTTTTAATTAATTTATTTATTTTAATTGGAGGCTAATTACTTTATAATATTGTAGTGGTTTTGCCATACATTGACATGAATCAGCCATGGATGTACATGTGTTCCCCATCCTGAACCCCTCTTCCACCTCCCTCGCCATCCAATCTCCCTGGGTCATCCCAGTGCACCAGCCCTGAGCGCCCTGTCTCATGCATTGAACCTGGAGTGGCGATTCATTTCACATATGATAATATACATGTTTCAATGCTATTCTCTCAAATCATCCCACCCTCGCCTTCTCCCACAGAGTCTGAAAGTCTGTTCTTTACATCTGTGTCTCTTCTGCTGTCTCGCATATAGGATCATCGTTACCATCATTTTAAATTCCATATGTATGTGTTAATATACTGTATTGGTGTTTTTCTTTCTGACTTACTTCACTCTGTATAATAGGCTCCAGTTTCATCCACCTCATTAGAACTGATTCAAATGCATTCTTTTTAATAGCTGAGTAATATTCCATCGTGTATATGCACCATAGCTTTCTTATCCATTCATCAGCCAATGGACATCTAGGTTGCTTCCGTGTTCTAGCTATTGTAAACAATGCTGTGATGAACATTGGGTTACACATGTCTCTTTCAATTCTGAGAACCCAGATCTCTTATGTCTCTCCTGCACTGGCAGATGGGTTCTTTACCACTAGCACCACCTGGGAAGCCCCCTCAATTAAATGACTACTCAGTTCAAAATCTTCACAAAACTTCCCTTTGGCCTCTTGACAATTCAGCCCCAGAGCCTGACACAAGGGACACTCAGCCTCTTGGCCACAGTGGACTTCTGAGCATCTCTTACCTCCCGGCCTTTGCTTACCCATCCCTTCTGCCTATGAGGCCCCCTTCTCCTCTTTGCCTGTCAAAACCCTAACCGTCCGTCAAGACCCAATCCAAATGCTATCTTTCTTATGCGGCAGCAGGTGATGCCCACTGCTGCTGAGAAGCAAAGTGGAAGGCACGTATTTCCAGACTTTAGCAAGAGAGAGTGTGTGTGTGTGTTATAGTTGCTTAGTCTTGTCTGACTCTTTGTGACCCCATGGGCTGTAGCCCGCCCAGCTCCTCTGTCCATAGGCATTCTCCAGGCAAGAATACTGGAATGGGTTGCCATTCCCTTCTCCAGGGGATCTTCCTGACCCAGGGATCAAACCCAGGTCTCCCCCATTGCAGGCAGATTTTTTACCGTCTGCGCCACCAGGGAAGTCCCTAGCAAGAGGATAGGGGCTCAGAAAATATTGGACAGGATGGACTAGGGAATAAAACACTTAAGCCTGCAAGTGAAAGAGACAGCAAACTCATCTTCAAGGAACCACCAGGGCCCAGATTGCCTCCCCTGTCCTCTTTTTTCTTAGCAGGGACAAAATGGAAGCTAAGTAAGAACTGTAAAAGTCACCGGCTCTTCCTCCCCCAGCCAACACAGCTCAGCTTCCCTCCTGGAGAGGTGAAAGCCAGGTGTGACAGCCCAAGCTCCCTTTGCTCCACCCCCTCCCTCTCCCCCAAACACAGAGCAGAAATTCACCTCTGCCAGCATTGTTTTCAAGCTCCCGCAGGACGAGACACACACAGGGCGCATGGCAGGCGGTCCTCAGCTCGCCTCTGCAGGGACAGTGCACACAGAAGCCTCTCTCCTCAGCATGAACCGCCTCCACCTGGCACCCTGGGCCTCCCTGGTCCTCAGCCTGGCCTTCCTCTCCTTCCACCCCGTTTACTTGGCAGGTAGAACCGTGGGCTTTATTCTCGCCAGGCTGGGAAGAGGGAGGGAGGGTGGGGGAGAGAAGGAGGCAGGAGGAGGATTCCTTGGCTCGGGTTGGTCCTGCTCAAAGGAAAGAGGAAACAGGGCTTTCTCATGAAGGATTAGGCTGGAGAGGGTAGGGTGGGAAGGGGGTTTACCTGAGACCAGAGTCAGCCAAGATGGGAGCCACCAGGAGTCCCTCCCATCAGAGACGGGAGATACACCTACAATGGCATCTCTGGGCTGCTGTGTCTCAGCGGTGCCTGCTGAGGGTAATTGTGTTGCAATTCTGTATTTTGTGGCTGTCATCCTTCCTCTCATACCCTCTTCTCACCTAAGGACCTCTGTCTGTCCCTTGACCCTGGGCATCCTTTGCAACTTTCGCCAAACCTCAACACACGAGGCTGCCGTCTGCTGTTAAACCTTCCCCCATCTCACCCGGCTCAGGAGATGTTGGATTATCACCCCACTTTCTCAGGGAGGCCAAGGGGGGGTGTTAGGAAGTGTCCTCCCAGGCTGGTGCTCTGCACATCAGGGACCTTGCTCCCATTCTCATGGTCCTGGCTTTTGCCTCTGGCTTTGACCTGGCAGATCTGCTCCCTGACAGATTCTCCTTCTCTCAAAGCCAACCCTCACTGTCCCCCATGCCAGGCAGTATCCATCTCTCTCCTCACAGTCTCTCCTCGGGAGGTTCAGAGGGTGGGTTCTCAAGCCTTTGAGCCTCAACTCAACTTCGGCTTCCACAACTGGCTAGTTGTGTGATCTCGAGCAAATTCTTTACCCTCCCTGGGCTTCAGTTTCCTCATATCTAATGTGGAGATAATCATAGTGCAGGGTTGTTGTAAAGATGTATGCATGTAATCATACAGGGTTGTTGTAAAGATGAAATAGGGTAACTGCACATAAAGAACTTTGAATGAAATAGCACGTGGTAAACACTCCAATGGGGCTTCCCTGGTGATTCAGACAGTAAAGAATCTGCCTGCAATGCAGGAGACCCAGGTTCGATCCCTGGTCCGGGAAGATCCCCTGGAGGAGGGAATGGCAACCCTCTCCAGTATTCTTGCCTGAAGAATTCCACAGACAGAGAAGCCTGGTGGGCTACAGTCCACAGGGTCAAAAAGAGTCAGACACGACTGAATGACTAACACTTCACTTCATTTCAAACACTCAACAAAGGTTAGCATGTTCCTTTAACTTTTCCAATATTACCCCTCTCTAAGTAAGAGTGTTTTCTGTTTACCCTGGAGGTGCCTTGCTTAGGAGAAGGCCTCAAACACTTGACCAGTTTCACTGCCATGAATGGTTGGATCCTTCCAGTAGCCTTTACTTTGGAAGTGACTCCAAATGAGACCAGTTCCTGGCTGGCTTTGCTTATGAGGGAGGTGGGTGATGTTTCAATTCTTCAGAATTTATACTAGGTTATTCAACTTGAACCATATAAAATGTCTGATACTGAATAATTCTGGACCTATAGAAATGGCTATTTCATATGGGTTAACCTACTACTAGTGTTTCATTAACTTGATTTTTTTCCACACACCAGTTCTGGACCAGGACCACTTTCCTACTAAGGTAGAGGGGAGATGAAAGTCAGGGTCAAGGAAGTTATTCGGGTAACAAGGGAAATTAAAACATGAAGGAATCAATTTTTCCAAAGCAAATAAAAACCAAGCTCTGAGGCATTTAGCTGTAAATAATTTACAGTAGCAATCAGATTGCATCAAGGTAGTTACTATACTTTAGCAGGACACTGGAGTGGCTGGGGAGGGGGTGGTGTAAAATCAGTCTAAGCAGAAATTTCATGGCTTTGGTTAATCAAGGAGTTTCCTCCTAAGTTATTCTGCTATGTGACAGCAAGCACCTTTGAAGGACATGCTAACCTAGAGTCAGTGGGGCCTGGAGAGTTTCCAAACTTTTTTTCTGTCATTGCCAAAGAAGCAGATTTAGCAGTCATACAATCTCCAGAGAGATTCTTTCAAATGCTCTCTTGGTCTTGCTCTACCTAGGTCAGCACTGTCTAACAGAACTTTTTAAAAACTTTTTATTTTATATTGCAGTATAGCTGATTAATGATGTTGCAATAGTTTTAGGGGCACAGCAAAGGAACTAGGCCATATGTATACATGTATCCATTCTCCCCCAAACTCCCTTCCCATCCAGGCTGCCACAGAACATTGAGCAGAGTTCCCTGTGCTACACAATAGGTCCTTGTTGGTTATCCATTTTAAATACAGCAGTGTGTACATGTCGATCCCAAACTCCCTAACTATCCCTTCCCCCACATCCTTGCCCCCTAGAAACCAGGAGTTTGTTCTCTAAGTCTGTGAGTTTGTTTCTAACAGAACTTTTTTGATTGTGGAAAGTTTCCATATCTGTGCCATCTTTCTAACATGGTAGCCATTAGCCACAGGACTGAGCACTTGGCAAGTGGCTAGTATGACCAAGTAGCTGAAGTTTTCATTTAATTTCAATAAACTAAAATGGCCACTCTGGTTTGTGGCCATCATGTTAGACAGAGTGGACCCAGACTGCCTACTTTCTTATTCTCAGTGATGGTAGGGAACACGGCCCATGGTTTCTCTCTCCTGGGGGTCCTTATGTTCATCTCTGTAATCCCTCCCCACTCCCCAAACTGATATTTTCTGCTAAAGTGTTATTTTTATCATTGTGTGCCTTGTTTATTAATAAGGGCTGTATAATTCTAAGTGCTGTATACGCTAGAAACCTCTCAACTTGCTTGTAGGGTGTTGACATTTTTCACACCTTTTTCTGAGTACTAACATTGTAATTATCAGAAATAAAGAATCAAGGTCAGATTTTGATGTTTTTTAGTTCAAGCTTTGGAAGGAAATTGAAGCTAGTTATGAAAAGACATGGCAGATTTTTAAGTGACTGTGTTAATATATGCTAGAAGAAAACAAAACAAAACACTGCTTAGATGTGCTTACCTGCATAGAAACCAGCTTAAACAGAGGCCCTTGGTGACAGAAGGGTGATGAGATATAAAGATAAAGCATCTCAATGGGAATAGGAAGTGGTAGGAAAAGAGGAGTGTGTGAGTTTGCTGCCCAACAAAACACCACAGCCTGGGAGGCTGAAACCACAGAAGCCTCTTTTCTCACAGATCAGGAGGCTCCAGGTGTCACCAGGTGCGTTTACTCCTGAGGCCTCTCTCCTCAGCTTGCAGATCGTCCCATTCTGCACGGGGTCCTCGTATTTTCTCTGTGAGTTCCCATCCCCGGTGTCTCCTCCTCTTCTTACAAGGACACCAGTCACACTGGACTAATTTAACCATTTAACCTTAACTGCCTCTTTAAAGCCCTATTTCCATAACAAACCACTACCAAATTTAGGAGACAAAGTTCAGGCTATAACAGAACTTTGCTGCAAGAAATCTCAACATTACCTCTATTGGAACTTCTATAATACTGTCATAATACTCACTACTGATTCACAACAAAGACTGCCAACTCCATGCCTGAGAATGGCTTTTCCTACTGCTGAGACTATCATTTATCTTTTCTTCCAGAAGCAAGCAGCAGTGGCAACTCAACCTTGACCGTCCACCATCCAGAGAATCTTGAGACCCTGGAGCAGTGCCCCAGTAAGCTTCTCCTGGCAATTGCCCTAGCCCAGGGCTCATCTCGGAACAGGGAGGGACACTTAAGCCTCCTCGCTTTCTGTTCATTGGCATTGAGTGGCTGAGCGCCTGCCTGGCCCTCTCATGCCCCAGTGTGATTTGTTCACGGCCCCAGAACTGTCTGCCGGGCATGTCTACAAAGCTCTCTTGGCCATGGTCCCCATGTGAGCTCACACTCTTTGGTACAGATGGCTTTAATGGCCCATCCTCAGGACAACAGTCAAAGACCCCCTGACTTCAAATGCTTATAGAAGTTTGGGAGTGGAAACATCTTAAACATCAGCAAGTCCAATTCCTGCCCGAGGCAGGGGCTTCATTCTGGTACCTGTTGCATTCTTCTGTTCACCTTCCCCTTGAAGACTTGCAGTGGTAAGGAGCCTAGTGCTTCATAAAACAACCACTGTGGTGCGTGTCTAATTAATGGGAAGTTTGCTTTATTCTAAGTTTGGCTCCTTGACTCTGCCCCCATTGAATGACCACTTGTGTTTACTTCTGGGCATAACAAAGGAGAGTAACAGGCAGCAACATGTAGAGCCTACAAACGTGGCTTTGGACTCCTACAAACATGGGTTTGAGTTCTAGTTCTGCCATCTCGTGACCCTGGGCAGGTGACAGCTTCAGTTCTTACACGTCAAACAGGAGGAATAACTGTGCCTATCCGCTTCATGAGGAATAAATAAGGGAACATGTGTAGAGCTCTTAGCACAGGGCAGGGGGTGCCTTAGTAAATGGGGCTATCCTGTTATTACTGGTCTTGATGTTATGAATATCAGAGAATAGCCTGGTGGGGAGGGAGGCTGGGGTGACCCTGTCCTTCTTGCCCTCTCTCCCCCAGACGTTGACTTCTGCCCACAAGCAGCCCGGTGCTGCCACATGGGAGTAGATGAATACGGCTGGATCACGGCAGCTGTTGGATGGAGTCTCTTGTTTCTCACCCTTATTCTGCTCTGTGTGGACAAGCTGATGAAGCTCACTCCAGATGAGCCCAAGGACTTGCAAGCCTGAGACTTAGCATCCTAGTGCCAAGAATGTCAATCACCAAGCTGTGGGTAATAGCAGGAGGGGAGAGCGCTGATGTGGTTTCCAATATTTCAAAGTCCGTTCACCCCTTTTTGTTTGTGTGGAGTTTTGGGGGTTTGTTTTGGTTTTTGGCCATACTGGGTGACTGGTGGAATCTTAGTTCCCTGACCAGGGATCAAACCCGGGCCTTGGCAGGGAAAGCTCAGCATCCTAACCACCGACGACCACTGAAGCCCCAAAGTCTTATTACCCTTATAACCTTCAGTTACTTTTAAAAAGGAAAGGAGGAGACAGGGATCCAAGAAAGACAAGACCAGTGCTGCCAACACACCTAATTTCAAAATGTACTTGAGTCCTTTATAACCTGACATATCCCTGATTGATTCCTTTGCTTGTATTTTTGTGTGGGGAGTGGGGAATTGCTTGTATTTTGAGCATCACTTTCTTTTGCGTTCCAAGTACGTGGTACATAAGAAACATAAACTTCAGTCTCATAGTGACCCCATTCAAAACAAAACTCAGAACCTTCTCACCAAAAACAAGTGGTTGTTGTGTTTTGTCCCTTATTTCAGTCAAGGGCATCACTGTCATTTCAAGATGTGACAGCCACCTTGGCAGCTTCCTCAGTCCCACATCCGATGCTTCCTGGGCTCTTCTTCCTTTGACGGCTCCTCATGTCAAGCCTGCCCATTCTCACTGCCGGCAGCCTAGGTCTGGCCCCCATTACCCCAGCCCATCACCACGTCAGGAATACTTCACTTTGTTTTCACTGCCTTCAGGATCTCCCCGCCCCCAGCTTGTCTCTCCCCTCATCCTGACGTCTTCCACTTCTTTGCTGCCATTCCCTCCGCAGGGGTGGCTGCCTTCCACCTCCACCTCCAGAACGAAAGCCATTCCTCAAAGCCCAGCTCTAAAGCTTGCTCTGCCTGCAAGCTTCTGGGCTTGTCTTCTGGGGACCAGGAGCTGGTGGTCTTCGGGCTCTTGTGTGGTGCCCTGAGCACAGTCATTGTGAACAACAGGCCTCGTCACAATCGGCTTGTACTTCCTCATGCTCTGGGAGTATAAAAAGCTCTTCTTAATGTTTATCCAATGAATGAATGAATGAATAAACAAATGAATGAATTCCTGGCCTAGACAAATTTTCTGATGGTCACTCTGCATCCAGAACCTCCGTTTTTCTGGAGCTGGTTGACAAAACTGACCTCTGGAGGAGCCACTTGACTCTGGCCAACTTAGGGACAATCAGTTAGGGCCCAGATGTCAGCATCACTGTGAACTCTTCCAGCGGGAGTCAGGAGGAGAGACGGGTGGGGTCATCAGAAGAAAGACAGTAATTCTTTAAGAACACATGTTTGCCCTTTGACAGCGAATATGTGTTTAGATTGGATAAACTCTAAATAATCATAATACAAAAAGGAAAAGTGAGAGGCCTCCAAAATGGGAAGAAATATTTTCTAGAGGTGGCAAATGATTCAAAGCCACCCTACTGCTCTTTCAGAAAGTCTGAATAAATTTCCCTGAACTGAAAGGATCACCCAGCACAGTTTGCTCTCTTCTGAAGAGCCAGATCATTTTAGAATCTTAGTTGTTTAATCAGTGAAACAGGATGGACTTATTATTCCAGAGTGTTGATGATATGGACACAAGTATCTATAAAAGCCTGAGCTACATCATGGATGTACACCTGGGTGGTGCTTCACCCTTTTAGAAATTCAAGCAGTTTCCACCATACATGATGGTTTAATTCTTTCAAGATGAAAAGATGCAGTGTGAAACCAACTTTGCTTTAATATCTGCAAATATTTTTTAAATAAATCAGTGTGCAATAGTGAAAGAGCACAGTCTCAAAAAGAAAAAAGAAAGAAGGGAGATTAAGATTTATTTCTGGCAAACGTGAACAGAAGTGACTCACGCTGCCTTGCTGAGCATCAGCCTTCTAATTGGAAAATGTAAGAACTGGATCGAACACGTGTACGCAAACCAGGTTACAGAAGCTCAGGAAGCTATTTGAGGTTCTGCATGTAAGTGAGTGGGTGTGAGGCTCTTCCTTGCAACCAGAGCAGCAGGGCTCTCATCTCTTTTATGCATGTGTGGACCTCGGTGGCCAGACGGCATTTGCTGCTTTAACGAGGGGAGAGTCAGAGCACCAGTTGGCGCCTGAGACAACGAGTAGACTCTTTGACTACACTGAAAAGAATTACATGTAGTCGCTGCCACTGTCACAGTGAAATTCAGGCGTCCTGTGACTTGCTTTTCTTTCACAAAAGCAAAGTTAGATCAGATCCAAACAATCACTCTTTTCTTTGAGACTGGAAAGAAAGATGTAAAGTTATATCATCTGATGGTTATGTGACCCAGATGCTAACTCTCAGATCTACCCTCAACATGGAATGTCTTTATTCTAGCAAAGCAAAGACTTGTCAGGAAATTAAAAAGGAACACGTGATAGGGAAAACCAAGGCTTGACGTCCACCTAAGAGTCTCCTGTGATAAGCAGCAGGATCTGCCTCACGGTAGACACACTTTTCATTTAAAGAACTTTGCCCTCAGGGATCAATGTGGTCCTCAGCACCGCTACAGACTATGTAACAC
Organism: Cervus canadensis; assembly: GCF_019320065.1. NCBI lineage: Eukaryota > Metazoa > Chordata > Mammalia > Artiodactyla > Cervidae > Cervus > Cervus canadensis. The sequence continues at coordinate 96,964,302 of NC_057388.1, forward strand.
AGGGCATATCCAGTTTGGGGCATTTCTATAGAATCTTTAAACATTAAGGTGTAGCACAATTATCTGACTTTTTAAATCCATTCCTTTTTAGATGCATGATACCCAAGGACAAATAAACCAAATATATGATTTTTCTATTTAAAATGAAACATTATGCCATGCAAGATTAATAAAAAAACAAGTCTTAGGGTAACTTGGGCCTCTTTTCCACAAAAATACACAAATGCATATTTTTAAACTTAGAGAAAGAACAGTCTAAAAATGTTTTTGATGAAGAATGTTTCTTTCTGTCAGAGTCCTGACTTCTCTGTTGAAGTCACATATGGACATACAGTGACATTCATGGGTCTTCGTCAGTGTATGGCAGGAGGGCCGGGCAGACAACCTCTTCCTGGATCTACAACCAGCCTTACCTGACTCAGTCCATCCTCTGCACTTCTTTCCAGAGTGATCTGTCTAACCCGTGAATAAGGAATTGAGTCACTTTCACCTGCCTAAAATCCTCCAGTGACTACCCACATCTGACAGAGTAAACACCATATTTCTACCTGACCCATAGGATCTTCTCTAGTTTTTTCTCTTCTCTATCCTTCACACACACCCAGTTATGAATTCTTTCAGTTCTCTCTCTATCCTCCAAGCCTTCACTCTTGTTGTTCACACAGTCTGAAACATACCCTTCCCAAGAGGCAGATTTGCCATGAACCAAGAGAAGCTTTGTCACCCTGCTAATTTAACTCATATGTAGAGTGCATCATGTGAAATGCCAGGCTGTAATCAAGATTTCCAGGAGAAATATCAATAACCTCAGATATGCAGATAACACCACTCTAATGGAAGAAAGAAGAGAGGAACTAAAGAGCCTCTTGATGAGAGTGAAAGAGGAGAGTGAAAAAGCTGGCTTAAAACTCAACATTCAAAAAATTTAGATCATGGCATCTGGTCCCATCACTTCATGGCAAATAGATGGGGAAAAAGTGGAAACAGTAACAGATTTTCTTTTCTTGGGCTCCAAAATCACTGTGGACAGTGACTGCAGCCACAAAATTAAAAGATGCTTGCTTCTTCAAAGAGAAGCTATGACAGGCCTAGACAGCCTATTAAAAAGCAGAGATGTCATTTTGCTGACAAAGGGCCGTCTAGTTAAATCTATGGTTTTTCCAGTAGTCATGGGCAGATGTGAGAGTTGGACCATAATGAAGGCTGAGCACCAAAGAACTGATACTTTTGAACTGTGGTGCTGGAGAAGACTTTTGAGAGTCCCTTGGATAGCAAGGAGATCAAACCAGTCCATCCTAAAGGAAATCAAACTTGATGCTGAAGCTGAAGCTCCAATACTTTGGCCACCTGATGTGAAGAGCTGACTCAATGGAAAAGACCCTGATGCTGGGAAAGATGGAGGGCAAGAGGAGAAGGGGGCGACAGAGGATGAGATGGTTGGATGGCATTACCAACTCAATGGACATGAGTTTGAGCAAACTGCAGGAGATAGTGAAGGACAGGAAAGCCTGGTGTGCTGCAGTTCATGGGGTCACAAAGAGTTGGACACAATTTAGCAACTGAACAACAAGAGAAGCTTTAATTTCTGGTCCTCTTTCTTGTTTGCCCCTCTCCAAGACCTTCAATCTAGTTTTGTATTTCTTATTTTGTATCTTTTTTTTTAGAAGAGGGCATTCTAATTACATACATTTTAGGTCCCATAAACCTGGACTTGCCCTTGCTCTTCCCTCCCTTCCCTCTCTCCTGATTGGATTCATTTGGTTTATTGGGATTTGTCTTCCAAGTCAAGTTATCCTCTCCTCTTTGGACATACACACATATACACACACATATGCATGCACACATGTACATCCTACTTCAGTGGCCTGTGCTCACCTCCAGGGCAGCACTGTGACAAAGACTTTCTCTCCCCTTAAGGGTTTGGAGAAAAGGGAACCTTCCCACACTGTTGGTAGGAATACAAATTGGTGCAGCCACTATGAAGAACAGTATGGAGATTTCTCTAAAAACTAGGAATAAAACTGCCATATGACACAGCAATCCCACTTCTGGTCACATACCCTGAGAAAACCACAATTTTAAAAGACACATATAACCTAATGTTCACGGCAGCACTATTTACAACAGCCAGGACATGGAAGCAACCTAGATGTCCATCAACAGATGATTGAATAAAGAAGTTGTGGCACACATATACAATGGTATATTACTCAGCCATAAAAAGGAATGAATTTGAGTCAACTCTAGTGAGGTGAATGAGCCTAGAGCCAGTTATACAGAGTTAAGTCACAAAGAGAAAAACAAATATCATATATTAATACATATATATGGAATCTAGAAAAATGGTACTAATCTATCTATAGGGCAGCAATAGAGAGACAAAAAGACATAGAGAACAGACCTGTGGACACACTGGGGGTGTCGGACAGATTGAGACAGTAGCACTGAAACATATACACTACAATATGTAAAACAGATAGCCAGTGGGAATTTTCTGTATGATGCAGGGAGCTCAACCCGGTGCTCTGTGACAACCTAGAGGGGTGGGATAGAGGTTCAAGAGGGAGGGGACATATGTATACCTATGGCTGATTCATGTTGATGTATAGCAGAAACCAACACAACAATGTAAAGCAGATACCCTCCAATTAAAAATAAATAAATTAAACATACACCAAAAGAGGCCACCTGCCAGTACAGGGGACATAGGTTCAATGCCTGCCCCAGTAAGATTCCACATGACTCGGGGCAACTAAGCCCTAGAACTGCAATTACTGAGCTCACGCGCACTCCAAAGCCCGTGCTCTGCAACAAGAGAAACCCCGCAATGAAAAGCCCATGCACTGCAATGAAGAGTAGCTCTCCACAATTAGAGAAAACCTGCATGCAGCAACGAAGACCCAGCACAGTCAAAAATAAAATAAAAATGAAGCACACACACACTCTCCCCTTGACCAAACTCCTTTGAGCCTTCTTCTCCACTAGGCCTCAACTTGGTCTACACAATCTACAGACTCTCAACCTAAATAACTTCATCCAACCCATCCCCCCATATTAAAGACTTGAACAAACACTAACCCAGTTTCCAACAGCTCAAGAACTGCATCCCTAGGATGGCCCTAGCCCCCTTTAAAGTGCCTGTTTGACAAAGCTCAAGGCTGCCAGAAGAACTTGCTGTTTCTTCCAGCCAGTGCCTGACAAGAGGCTCTGACCATACTTAGAGCATTTACTAGAAAGAGCTTAGTTGTGAATTCTTCCTCTGTCCCTTCGAGATGTCTCTATCGAGATCAGTGTCTCTATTGAGATGTCTCTATATTGATGCTGTCCATCCATCCATCATCCATTCATATCTCCTACACCTCAAGACCTGAAAGCCATTCCTTTAAAATTTAATCATCAGGAAGGACAGGGCCTTTGTCTCCCTCTTCCTCCGGTCTCTGCGGGGGAGGGGACAGAAGCCTGGCTTCAATGACTGCCAGAGAGCAAGCAGAGCTGACCTGGTCAGCATTCACACTCACCCACTCTGTAATTTCGCAATTCCCTGACTCTACTGAGGCCCCCTCACCCACCCCTGCTCCCTCATTTCCCTGTAAAACACCCAGTCACGTCTGTGCAGTTTTATCCTACACTCTGTTCTCTGTCGCAGTAGTTCCTGTTAACACCTGTCCTCACCACCTTAGTGTCCGGCTCTGTTTACCTTTGACAGCTGAGCACTGTGGATGACAGTGTCTACCTGCCTGCCTCTCTCACTGGTCTCTCTGAAGGCAGAAACTATGTCTTCCACCTCTGATTCCTTCCACTAGCCCAGAGGTGGGTGCACAGCAAAAACTCAACAAACATCTGATGAGTTAGTGCATCAGAGGAGACCCAGGAGCTTGGCCTGTGCAAACCACCAGAGTGAAGCGAGAGAGCCATGAAGACAAAGAAAGAGGCTCTTGGGGAAATTTGAGGTTTCAAGGTTGGGAAATTTTAAAATTACTGTTTTCGTAAGTTTATAACTACACATAATTAAGTCATTTGTGGAAACAAGGACCTAGCAGACCTAGCCCAAAAGTTGATTCTGTGATGAGAGATTCAACATACAAATGGACAAGGGCCAGATCATATATAAAAACAGAACTTTAGCCCACAATCTGCAGCAACCAGTCCAGGAAGCCAACCCACCAGCTTCAGCAACTAATCCAGGAAATCAAACCACCTCCACAGCAATTGGCTCAGACAGCCAGGGTTTGGTTAATAATGGACAGCTTCAGATAGTTTAGGATCAAGCACAGGAAGCCAAATATCTGCCCCCTGGCCAATCATACAGAATGCCCCAACTCCACCTCAGTCCATCAACAGTCATCCCAGGCCTACAGCCTCTGATGGAGCACACCTGAATATCCGAAGCCTCCCTCCTTTCACCATCAAGCCTTCTCATGCCCCTGCCTACATCTGAGTCTCTGCCAAACATAAATGATGGTGGCTGACTCCCAGAATAAATAGTATTTTCTTGTTCTTAGTTGGGTGGTCTTTGCTTATTTCCACAGTGATGATTTGTTGACCTCTTTGTTGAAATATTTGTCTTGTTCTTTGCATCTTGAAGATCTTTTTATCTGGGAGATTCCTGTTACCAGGTCAAAATGAAGCAAGCTATTGAGAGAGGGTATTATGGGCTGAGTATTCCATGTGTCCCCCAAAACTCATGTTGGAATTATAACCCCCAGGACTTTGGAATGTGAACTTATTCAGAAATAGGGTCATTGCAATTGTAATGAATTAAGATGAGGTTACCCTGGAACAGACTTCAATTAGGTCTCTAATTTGATGTGTCCTTCTGTAAAAAGTAGATTTTCAATACAGACACACACACACCACACACAGGGAGGATGCATGTGATGAAGGCAGAGATCAGGGTGATGTATTCACAAGCCAAGGATTTCTAAAGGTCATCAGCAACTGCTAGAGGCAGGGTGAGGGGTGGGAAGAGGCCCGGAACAGATTCCCTCCACGCCCCTCAGAAGGAACCACCACCTTGCTGTCAGGTGTCCAGCCTCCAGAACAGTGAGGCAGTACATCTCTATTGGTCTCAGCCACCCTGTTTGCAGTACTTTGTTAGAGCAACCACAGCAGACTAATACAAAGAGTTGGCTTTTTGAAAAATGAGCAGCTTCAACTTGAAATCAAGGGGAGTCTGGTGCCCAGGGTTTGCAATGAAGCATTGAATGTGAACAAATAGGCAGGATGGTTTCCTATGGAGCTTCAAGCTGTGGGCACATGGAGTGAGTCACCTTTGGGGACAATTTTGCAGTGAACCTACAGAAGGAATAAGGAAGGCCGAGGCTGCCTTTCTGCACCTCTTCACGGCCCAGGATGGCTCTCCTCTCCACACCACACACTACCTGCCCATGAACAGGTCAAGAGGGTGGAGATGCTGCCTCGGAAGATGCAGCCTGGAGGTGACAGATGCCAGCCCCAGGGTCACACACAAACTGTGCACAGCATGAAAGCACCATCGCAGCCAGACTTACTGTGTGAGAGCTGGGGGAAGCCAGGGGTGGGGAATGCAGGACTCGAGGGCTCTCACGTCAGTCCTGGGGTGGCGGGAGGCCCCCTTCTAGAAAAGCCCTCTAATCAACCCACACTGCACGCAGGCTGTGCACACACTCAGGAGAGCATGCACACAGTGTTCTGGCCACAACTAGGTCCTCGAGCCCACTTCCCTCACTGGTCCACTCCCTACCTACTGCCTGACACCGCCACGCGAGGACCTCCCTGCTCCTCACCTGACTCTGAATGGCCCTGGGGAGAGGAACACAGAGTTCCTCCAGGGGCCTGGAGTGCGCATGAGCGTGAGAGCGAGTGTGGGGCGGAGGCTGCTGCCCGCTGGGATCTAGAAAGCTCTTCGAGTGTAGTTCAGGTTATTCACATCCACTTACCCAGATTTCCTTGAGGAATGGGCACCTTTTAAAATTTGCATAGAGGTGTCCTAAACCTCTATGCCGAAACCTGAGAAAAAAGAAATGACACATAAGATGTAATACTTGGCTTCCGTTACATGCTTGTCTGGCTACAAAACACACTTGCTTTATAGCATATCTGGAAATGCATTCTTTGAACTGGACTGAAATGGGAATTCCCTGACAGTCTAGTGGTTAGGGCTTTGAGCTTCCACTGCAGGGGCCGTGGGTTCAATTCCTGGTTGGAGAACTGAGATTCTGGTGCCACCCAGCATGGCCAAAGAAACAAAACAAAACAAACTACTGAAAAGGCTAAAATTTTTTTTAAAAAACTTGATTTTTTTTTTTTTTTTTGGCCAGACTGATACAGTGCCAGCGATGAAAAAAGCCACAGCACAGATGGCAACACTGTCTGGTGGACGACAAACACGTAGTCACGCAGTTTCCACAGTCAAAGAAGCCATTCTCCCTCCCCGTGAAAGCAGACAGGCCCACAAATGCATACATTACACTTCTTCTGGGACATGTTCACTCCTACCAAGAAGGAATAAGAGCTAAACTGATTCGGGAAGAGTAAGCAAATATTTGTGTTTTCACTGGTTGAGCAAGTAGCTTCTTTCTCAAATTTTGTATTGTTATAAGAAATATATGCAATATAGGGAATAATTATACTTTGGAGATGATGAAATCAAATATTCTTTTAAAAACTGACAAGTTATGAAGTCATGCAAAGACATAGAGGAACCTTAAATACACATTACCAATTGAAGGAATTCAATCTGAAAAGGCTACGTATTAAATGATTACAACTATGTGACATTCTGGAAAAGGCAAAACTATTATAGACAGTAAAATAAAAAAAGACCAGTGGTTGGAGATGGGAAGGGATGAAGGGGCTGCTCATGGAGGATTTTTAGGGCAGTAAAACTATTCTGTATGAGGCAATAACGGAGGATACATGTCATTATACATTTGTCCAAAACCGTAGAATGTACACCAGGAGTGAACGCTAATATAAACCATGGACTTCAGGTGATAATGATGACGTGTCAATGTCGGCTCTGTCACAAATGTATCACTCTGGTGGGAGATGCTGACAGTGGGGAGGCTCTGCATTGTGGAGGCAGGGATCTATGGGAAGTCTCTGTACCTTCTACTCAGTTTTGCTCCAAACCTAAAGACCCAGAAAGCAAAAGTCTATTTTTAAAAGCAGATATACAAGTATCTGGGAGAATCTTAGTACTCACTCCAGAGAAGGGGGTTTTTTATGCATCAAATTAAATATCCTTGAATTTAAAATCTTGAACAGAAAACTACTTAGAGGAAGGTAACTTCTGTGTCTTATGCACTAGCACTAAACTTTAATGCCTAAATTAGTTTATCAAGTCTATTCTTAGGATCACTGAATAAATCAAAATTGTAAGTATTTGTTTTCTCTTAAGAGAACTGTACTCACTTATTTATTTGGGGGAAAATGTATGATACACAGTCAATGGTCAGTCGAGCCTGTCTTCATTTACTCTGTATTCACTTTTACCCCCGTCTCTCTCGTATTCTGTTTTAATCCCCTAAGGCAACCCTATAGCGCCTGTACGGGCTCCTATAAAATATAAAGTACTATTATTAGTGTAGGTACTTCGAATTCACATAAGCTAGATCTCACCCTACCTCTTACTTTGTTCATACACTGGTGATGTTTTTAAGACCTATTTGCTCTTCTATGTTGGTAAGACCAGAGCGTCTTGCTGCTACACAGGGTTCTACCAATGAGCAATCTCAGCTCACTTCCCCATTCCCAGGAATGGACCCCTAGATTGGCTCCAAGTCCCACCTCCACACCACACTGCCACCGAAATCCTCAGAAGTTCCCTTTATGGGTTTGTGAATGTATTTCCCTGGGCAAATACTCCCAACTACAGTAACACTGTGTCGCAGGAGAAACACATTTTTAATTAAAGTATTACAGGATAACTTGCTTTTTAAATTGGCATACAGTTATTTCATTCAGTTGTCCCAGAAACTGAAATTGACTTTTCATTGTTTCTATCTCTCTGTTCCAGGATAGACATCCATCATTTCCATGCCTCACTCAAGAATACACATAACATTCCCATTGTTAGATGCTGAATTCAATTTATTCAATTTTATCTTGAATCTGAAGATTGCATTGCTATTGATTTCCATCAGCATTTTTCTTTTCAATGCGATTTTTTTTTAAGGTTATCTATAAGTGAAATTCTTGCTTCCCAGATAGCTCAGGGGTGAAGTATCTACCTGCTAATGCAGGGACTGCGGGTTTGATCCCTGGGTCGTGAAGATCCCCTGGAGCAGGCATGACAACCCACTCCAGTATTCATGTCTGGAGAATTCCTCGGACAGAGGAGCCTGGCAGGCTACAGTCCATGGGGTCACAAAAGAATCAGACACAACTGAGCACACACACTATAAATGAAATTCTTGGCAAGTGTGCATTTTTAGCTGAATTGAAAAATAAAAATTTCTGCCCGATTACTTAATTCCTGGCTCCAGGGCAGATTTCTCACCTTCAGATATGCCAGGGTTTTGCCAGATGTCAGGAAATGCAGAGAAGCTGTCTTGTTAAGAGAGCAACTCTGATGGATCTTTTTGGAACTATGATGATATCTCTGTGTTTTTCCCAGAAAGGAACCAAAATGTAGCTTCTACTGGTCAGTTCTGAAAGTCCATCCAGCAGTGAGAACAAACAACAGAGTGGGCCATGAGGCTGGATGACAGCTGAGTTCCACGCTAAGATAATCAGCAAACCTCGGACATAGTAACCTACAGGGCTTATGCTGAGGATATTTCAGATTCTATAGAACACTTAAATGTAAATGTCAGGGAGGCAGGGGGTTTTCATAATTTTAAGAACTGTTTTTTAATATTTTAAAATAATTCCACAGATGATACACCACTGCAAGAGTTAAATGTTCCAGGGGGTAAAAGGAACCTTCCAGAGTACCATAACATCTCCAGTTTGTATTCAGAGATGTCAGCCTTCCAGCCCATCTCTGGGTGAAGTCACATGGGAGGCTGCCAACTCAATAGAACCAAACTTCTTACCTTCAGCTTTCCAAGGGCAATCCCCTTTGAAGAACCCCAGGAGTGGGGCTAGAGGTGGGGTGGGGGTGGCAGGGAGTCTGGTGGATAAGACCTGTATGATGGGAGCAATTTGCATGTAAGGCAAATCAGACTTCCACGACAGTCTGAGGATGAGAACAGTTTTTGCTTTTTTCAGCTTTGTGAGTGAAAGTGTTAGTTGCTCAGTCCTGCCCAACTCTTTGTGACCCCAAGGACTGTAGCCTGCCAGGCTTCTCAGTCCATTATAATTGGCAAAAATTTTATACATTTAAGGTATACAATGTGGCTAATATTTAAAATTTTTTTGCCCAGAGATGTTTAGCTTAACATTCAATGTTATCTACATAAATTACTTTTACAGGCATCTGAGGGGTTTCAATGAAATCCAAGGAGATAATGTGAGTTGTCGTATCAGTCACATCAGTCTAAGCAGCTCAGCTTGGATTAAAAATATTCATAAATCTAGGGACCTCCCCGGAGGTCCATGGCTAAGACTCTGCACTTCCAATGAAGGGGGTGTGAGTTCAATCTTTAGTCAGAAAACTAAGATCCCACATGCTGTGTGGCGTGGCCAAAAAATAATAATAATAAAAAATCTGATCCCCTCCAGGCTTGGAATTCTTTGCTTTAAATCTTCATCAGCAAGACTGCCTGGGATGTGGGGACAAGGTAGTGAGTCACAGAATTGGAAGGGACCTTAGAGGCCAAGAGATTCCATCTCCTTCTCTGCCCGCCCCTCCCCCTCCCCTACCTCCACCCGCATCACACACACATTTAATTACACCTTGAGAAAGATGATTTGTCTGCTTGATGACTTCCAGAAAATTATGTTCATCACACTATGAAAGAGTCCCTTAAATTCCAAGTATATTGAAAGCAAATTAATTCAAAGGAAAAAACCCTTAGGAAATAATCTGGAAAAGTAATAGTTGTTTCCAGTATTCACTATTGAAGATAATGTAACCTATTGGGAAAAGAACACTAAATAGCAAAGAACAAGGTCAAGGAAAGGTAATACAACTATGGGATATTACACAGATCTAAAATGATAACTATGAAAAGTATGTGGAAACTCTTTTATTGGTCAAATTACAAAATATTAAGTATACAAAAAATTATTGTATTACTCAATGCTGGTGAGGATACAATGAGATGTATTCTCAAGGTGGACCTGGAGGATATAAATTGGTCCAGGAATTCTAAAAAATAATTGATGATATGGAATACGACTCTTTAAATCTATTCAGATTATTCACCTCAGTAATTTCACCTCTAGTAATTTATTCTAAGGAAAGAATCTGAAAATTAGACCATTTATATACAAAGATATTTATCACAGCATTATTTATAAGAGCAAAACACCAGGGACATGGTTAAAATTATGGTAGATCCACAGACAGGAATATCATGCAGAAAAACATATGGCCCCTTTCACCATGTGAAAGGATACAATGAGAGGTCAGCAACCCAGAAGGGGTGCCTCACCCCACTATGCTGATACCCTGATCTCCAAGCTCCATCTCCAGAACTAATTACATTTTTCATACTTAGGCAAGAATGGTGAAGGAACCAGGAATTCCTTCCTTGGAGTGTTAAAGGAAACAGGAGTGCCAACCACAAAAGTTTACAAAGAAAAAAATGTAATCAAGTTACTAAAGGAAAAATGTTTTTAGTGAAGAAATTAACTCAGATATAGCCAAGCTATAAGATAATGAATTATGAAGAGTTTGGGGAAAAAATATATCTATTTAGACATAAAACAGGTCTAAACACAGGTCTTTAGTGACATGAGATACTGTTTATGACAATGCTAAAAAAAGAAAACAGGATAGAAAATTACATATATGCTATGTCCCTCAGCTATGTAAAGTAAGAAGCATAGGGAAAAGCCTGGAAGGAATTTCATCCAAATGTGAAAGCCATTTGAATAAGCTGCAGGTAAGCATGTGTGTGTGTGTGTGTGTCCATGCATGCATGCACGTGGGCTCAGTCATATCTGATTCTGAGTCATATCTGACTCTGTGCATTGTAGCTCGCCAGGCTCCTCTGTCCACGGAATTTTCCAGGCAAGAATACTGCAGTGGGTTGTCATTTCCTTCTCTAGAGGATCTTCTCGATCCAGAGATCAAACTCGAATCTCTTGTGTCTCCTGCATTGGCAGACAGATTCTTTACCACTGTGCCACCTGGGAAGCCCCTATAGTAACCTTGGGCAACACTATACAGGAGAACAGGTATGTCTGGGTAGCACATGTGTATGTATTTAATTGACCATCAAGTCTTCCTGTTTCAATGCAACATGTAAAGCTGAAACTCTGTTACAAGGTGTTTGTATCACCTGTGAAGCAGTATAGTATTTGCAAGTGGACTTGGGCTAGTCATAAATGTGTATAGCAAACTCTAGGGCAATTGCTTAAGAAAGTAAAAATAGAAGTAAAACTGAAATGTTAAGAGAGGAGAGAAATAGAATGATATAGTGAGTGAGTGAGTGAAAGTCGCTCAGTCATGTCCGACTTTTTGCAACCCCATAGACTATACAGTCCATGGACTTCTCCAGGCCAGAATACTAGAGTGGGTAGCCTTTACCTTCTCCAGGGGATCTTCCCAACCCAAGAATCGAACCCAGGTCTCTCGAATTGCAGGCAGATTCTTTACCAGCAGATCTGGTTCTTTACCAGCTGAGCCACAAGAGAAGCCCTAAATGCTCATAAAAGCAAAGAAGGTATTAAAAGAATAGAAGACAAAAAAACAGAAATGAATGAAAATAGTAACAAATATGGCAAACATGTCATAATCACTTTAAATGTGAGTGGTCTAAATAAACCAACTAAAAGAATATCAGAATGGATAGGGGAAAAAAAAGACTGAACTACATGTTGTCTACAAGAAACCCACTTTAAATATAAACACATAGATTAAATGTAAAGAGATGGAGAAAGATATACCATGCTAACACTAACAAAAAGAAAGTTGAGACAGTTATGTTAATTTCAGAGCAGAATTCAGAGAAAGAAATTTATCAGGGATAAAGAGAAGCATTACAAAAAGATAAAGAGGCCAATTTTCCAAGAAGATATAACAATTCTTACTGCGCATACTCCTAACAACAGAGCAACAAAATACACGAGGCAAAAACTAATAGAACTGCAGAGAGAAACAGATAAATCCACTGTTATAGCTAGAGACTTCGATACCCCTCTATCAGCAACAAACCCAGCAGGCAGAAAATATCAGTAAGGATATAGTTGAACAGAACAGCCCCATCAATCAACTGAATTTAATTGTCATTCATAGACTACTTCACCCAACCACAACAGATTACACATTCCCCTCAAACTCACAGAACATTCACCAAGATGGACTATATTCTGGGCCATAAAAAATGTAAAAGAAATAGCTCCCTGCCACTCAGCCATTGTCCGTGTGCTTAGTTGTGTGACTCTTCGCAAAGTCCTGGGCTGTAGCCCTCCAGGCTTCTTGTCCAAGAGATTTCCCAGACAAGAATACTGGAGTGGGTTGCCATTTCCTACTCCAGGGGATCTTCCCAAACCAGGGATTGAACCCGTTTCTCTTGTGTGTCTGCATTGTCAGGTGGATTCTTTACCACTGGGCCACCTGGGAAGCCCATGATACCCCAAATAACAAACACAATTAATTTGAATGTATCTTTCAAGCCATGGAAAATGAAGTAGAGCTCATCTTATAAAAAGCACAAAATCAGACAATCTTTGGGCTTCCCTGGTGGCACAGTGGGTAAAACGTCTGCCTTCAATGCGGGAGACCTGGGTTTGATCCCCGGGTCGGGGAGATACCCCTGGAGAAGGAAACGGCAATCCACTCCAGTCCTCTTGCCTGGAAAATTCGCAAAGAGTCGTACACGACCGAGCAACTTGACTTCTCTGACTGCGAAATAATATTTTTGCTGCCTACTAGAAAATCCTAAGCTAATAAATCTAAAGAAATGGTAGCCTACGCATTTGAAATCAATTTTTTCTCAGAAGCAGAAAATTTGTCAGTTTTTGCATCTCTACAGACTGACCTGAATCTGGGCTGTGTTCTATTTCCCCTCCTTGCACAATGGGATAATATTCCTACTCCTCCAAATGCCAATTCCCCCATCATCCACTGAATCCCAGCCTCCTCACTTTCTTCTCTTGTCTTCACTCCATGGGTCACCCCCATTAGCTCACAACATGTCTGGTATCCATTAATTTTAAGGTTGCCACATTTAGCAAGTAAAAACACAGACACCTAGGTAAATTTTAGTGTCAGATAAACAAGTAACACATTTGTGTGTGTGTCTCATGGAATATTTCAGTTCAGTTCAGTCACTCAGTTGTGTCTGACTCTTTGCAACCCCATGGACTGCAGCATCATGCAATATTTAAGACATACTAAAAACTGAAAACAAAGCCTTCCTGTTTGTCTGAAATTCAACTTAATCGGGGTCCCTGTATTTTATTTGGCAACCTTACATCATTCACCCTACAGCCTAGTCTTCTGCCTTTCCTTTTCTTCCCTTCTCAGCAAAGTGCCTGAAAAGAGTTGTCTGAATTCTCCCTTCTCTCCTCCCCCTCCTATTCCTCTTTCACACTGGGTCCAAGCTAACTTCTTTCGCCAGCACTCCAGAGACTGATGGCCTCCACGCTGTTTATTGGAGCATGAGATTGGTCTTATTCCCCAGTGTATTCCAAGTTCCTGGTGCTTATAACAGTACCTATCACAGAGCTGGTACTCGATCAATGTTTATTTAATGAATGCACTCATGTATCTGCAGTATTATCAGATGAGTCAGTTTTCAGCAAATTTATTTGCCATTCCATGAGATTCTCAATGCTGGAATTGAAATTGTTCACTCTCATATACATATAACACACCATGTTCTAACTATAGAAGCAAGTCTTTAAGCCATTCAACTTTATTCACAGCTACTTTTTTTTTTTTAACAGCTACTTTTTCATACTAAACATCATCTAAACATACTAAACAACATCTAGCCCTTCCTTCATTTTATGGCATAACTAAGCATAATGAAGCAGGGAGATGGACGTCCCCTCACTGTACTGACTCTGGGGAGAGCATGAGCTGCTTTTTTTCAGTCCTATCCATAGAATCATCTCCATTCCAGGTGTCCAGAGCCATCCCTTCTTCCTCACTGCCCCATGAGCATCTTGGAAAAGAACTGAGCGGGAAGGGAGGTCTCAATGCCCAGAGATACAGTCCTTCTGCTGGAGGCCATGGGGGGACAGGCTTAGTGCCATGGAAGAAGGTCCTCATGAGAGGACAAGGGGAAGAAATTCTAAAGATGACTTTTCTGTGCTGATCTACTGAAATCATTGATAAGTTCTTTCTTTTAACTGGGCCAAGACCGACTTTCTTGGGTTGTTAGTTATGTCTTCCAGAATACAATCAAATAAGTAAAGCAAGTCAATTCTCTTTCTCATGATGACACTTTGAACATCTGAAGATAGCTTTGTCTCCTACAAGCCTTCACTCCTCAGGGCAAACACTTAGCTTCTTGATTTCTTTCTCAAAGGAGGTGGTTTCCAGTCCTTACATTCTGGCTCCCTTTCTCCTAGTCTTTCCATTCAATTCATGAACATTTCTTTCAAAACAGGGTGCCTGGATTCTTCATGTAACCGACCTGGGAGATAGAAATTCTTACAGGGCAACATGTTACTATTTATAATGTCTAAGTCAGGGTTGCTCCCCAAACATCTCCAGTGCTCCTAGTGGTCCCTAGAGTGTCAGTTAACATCCTCAAATCTTTTCCCATAAAGTCCTGTTAGACCATATTCCCTTTATCATATATGCATATTATAGATTTTTTAAACGGAGGAGTAGAACTTTAAATTTTATAGGAATAAATGAAATTCTGTTAACATTCTTTTCCTGTGTTTTAACCTGTCAACTTCATTTGTAATTCTGTTTGCCATTTGTCACAATACCATCCTTCTACATGTTGAGGCATCTCAAATTCAGTAAGTCACTCTGAACCCATTGATGGAAAGAGCATACAAACTCTTTAACTTCTGAGGTCCAGGGGCCAGTAACCTCAAAAGACAGAAACCTTAATTATCCAGAAAGGGGCTGAGACACAGAGGACTCTGTCATAGGCTAAAGCAACTTTTGATCCTACAGAAATACTTGAGATGTTACTCTTGGTTCATCCATCAGTGGGTTGGGGAAAGAGAGGTAGGCAGTCTGGGAGGAAATGTGTTATGGAAAGTTGATATCTGTGCCCAGTCAGCCAGTGAAGAGAAAAACACTGAGGCAGACACTTTTCACCAGAGTCCCCCCAAAGCAGCTTATGTGCAGAAGGCAGAGCTTTTGAGTTACCTTAAAGCTGAGGCTAGAAATGGGATATCGCTTTCTGAACAGGCCTCCCTGTCCATGAAGTCCTCTATCTCAGCTACAAGCACTGTGAAGTTCCTGCAAAATTCCATGAAATGTGTCAGGAGGTCAATCGGGCAGTGCTCCCTAGAGGCAGTCGCAGAATTAGCCACAAAGGGATGGGGTTCTCAAGGTGATGGTGCCATTTTCCTCCAGCAATGGAAGGTCCCCAGGCACATAGCCCACTCTTCTTTCCAGTTTATACCCTGCACCAATTCTAATGCTTTTGCCCTACTCCTGACCCTCCCCCAGCCCTGGTATACTTTGGAAACCAAATCAATAGCTTCTTAGATCAATTAGAAAGTAAATCACCCTGATCAGTCCCAATCACCAAACAAGATTAAATTGACTGAGATTTATTAAAATTTAAAAAAAATTTTTTTTGCAGTATCTCTAATGGTGAAGTTATACTGGTTTTTATTTCCTTTTTTGCTAACCTACATTTTGTCCAGAAAAGATAAAATGAAAAAAGATTGGGGTTAATGGGTTACCTGCAATAATATGATATTCTGATTTAAATTTGGTTAATTACATCTTTTTTTTTTTCCCAAGAACTTTACTCGTAACTTGTGTATCATATTTGTCTTGCAAAGAATCCAGAAAGAACAGTATCAGGGAAATATAAAAGGAAACCAACATTCAAAACACCTGCTGGTTCTTGACTTCAAATCCAGGTCATGATTTCTTTCTTTCCCTGCCTCCCCCGCCACAGCCCACCCCCACCCCCTACCCCGATCCCCACACACACAGCTTTAGGAATTTCTAAAGGGAATAGCTACTTCTCACTTCTTCTAAAAGCAGAACATCTCTACTATTCTTCAAAAACAGGCACAATGGAGAACTACTTTGGTTTGAAGACCAACATTTGTACTAAAATGCAGCAACTCCATTTTACTTTTAAGTCATTCTTAAACAAAACAAAACAAACAAAAAACTCTTCATACTGATGTTTTCTTTAGAAAAATCTCAGAATTGTAAAATGCTAAATGAAAGAAACATCATGAGAAATGCTAGGCTGGATGAAGCCCAAGCTGGAATCAAGATTGCCAGGAGAAATATCAGTAACCTCAGACATGCAGATGACACCACCCTTATGGCAGAAAGTGAAGAACTAAAGAGCCTCTTGATGCAAGTGAGACAGGAGAGTGAAAAAGTTGGCTTAAAGCTCAACATTCAGAAAACTAAGATCATGGCATCAGGTCCCATCACTTCATGGCAAATAGATGGGGAAACAATGAAAACAGTGACAGACTTTATTTTGGGGGGCTCCAAAATCACTGTAGATAGTGACTGCCGCCATGAAATTAAAAGACGCTTACTCCTTGGAAGAAAAGTTATGACCAACCTAGACAGCGTATTAAAAAGCAGAGACATTACTTTGCCAACAAAGGTCCATCTAGTCAAAGCTATGGTTTTTCCAGTGGTCATGTATGGATGTGAGAGTTGGACTATAAAGAAAGCTGAGCACCAAAGAATTGATGCTTTTGAACTGTGGTGTTGGAGAAGACTCTTGAGAGTCCCTTGGACTGCAAGGAGATCCAACCAGTCTATCCTAAAGGAAATCAGTCCTGAATATTCACTGGAAGGACTGATGTTGAAGCTGAAACTCCAATACTTAACCTGATGCAAAGAACTGACTCATAGGAAAAGCCCCTGAGCCTGGGAAAGATTGAAGGTGTGAGGACAAGGGGACGACAGAGGATGAGATGGTTGGATGGCATCACCGACTCAATGGACATGAGTTTGAGTAAACTCTGGGAGTTGGCAATGGACAGGGAGGCCTGGTGTGCTGCAGTCCATGGGGTCGCAAAGAGTCAGACACAACTGAGCGACTGAACTGAAATGAAAGAAACCACTGATTTCAGGAATATCACTATATCACAAAATCAAAATCTAAATACTTACACTAATGAGTATTTTCAGGGTACTGATGTAACCACCTATGAGCCAGTTACTCTAAAACTTTACAATAAGAGTTGTCCAGATATGTTCTGTGTCCCACACTTCCGTAATTCTATCCTTTGGCACAAGTATGACAAATAGTAGCTTAACTACATGAAAGTGGGCTACTTAGATTTGTGACTATAATTGTTCCAGTCTCCCAACACCAGAGAGATCAAACACATACCACCTCCAGTTACTCCCCCAGGAAGGTCCAGCAAGGAAGGTGAGGGAGATCTTTAGAGGAAGAAAGTTACTAGATAAATAGTGTGCAACTCAACAATAAAAATATTTCATTAATCACCTAACCCAGGCACTGGACCAACGATCTCTTACTTGTTTTTGCTTACTGTTTTCTTCTTACCTGAAGCTGTGCTTGGCAGGTGCAACAGGGAAGAGGAGAAAGAGGGAGAAAAAAATGCCAATTTGGTTTAAATCCACATGTAAGTCAACCCAGTGGGACTGGGTGTGGGACCAGCCTGACCTTTCTCCTAAGCCTTAGCTGCTTCTCCTAATTCCCTGTTCTACTCTTTTGAACCTTTTCACAACCAGAGCATGTGAAATCTCGTAGGGGAACATGGTGTGCCAGGTGGTCCCCTGGTTTTAATCTGAAGTATAACAGGGCTTTCCTGATAGCTCAGTTGGTAAAGAATCCGCCTGCATAGCAGGAGACCCTGACTCCATCCCTGGGTCAGGAAGATCTGCTGAAGGGATAGGCTACCCACTCCAGTATTCTGGCTTGGAGAATTCCATGGACTGTATATAGTCCATGGGGTTGCAAAGAGTCAGACACGACTGAGCGACTTTCAATTCAATACTGATTAAAAGAGAACATAAAAGTATCTTAAAACTATCACATTTATTTCTTCAGGTATGTCTAAAGTATTGGCATATCTTACCAGGGTGTATATATGTATTTTTAAAAATCCCTTTTTCTTTCATGGATTTTCAGTTTTGTCAGTGTGCTTCAACTTTCCTGATACACTGTCTTTCTGTTGTTTAGAAACATACTTTAAAGCTTTCTTCATAGTGGTCTACTCCCTCCAATTTTTAGGCTCAAGTTCTCCTTGTTGGTTGATCCTGTGAACTCTCCGTCATGAAGCCTTGTTTTCTGCCAAGACTTGCAATCATTAACTGTGGTTTCCACTTCACCAGAAGCTGACTGCCTTGAGAAGCGAGGCAAGTTCTGGGTCATGGATGCCCAGGGCAGGCTCTTAATAGTCTCTGTGAGGACCTTTGGGCTTTATCTGTACCAGATTAGTTTTTAAAATTTCAATTAACTTTAGAGAAAAACTTCAAAAATAGAGTCTTTCTGTATACCTTTTCCATAGCTTCCCCTAATACTAAAGTTAGCAAAATCAATAAAGGAACCTCTGTACAAGACTGCTAGCTACACTGTATGCTGTATTTAGATTTCACCCTTTTTTCCCACTGATAACCTTTTTGTTGTCCAGAATCCTATCCAGGCCTCCACATTTCCTTCCTTTGTTGTGTTCTTCTGTGTTTTGCAGTTCCTCTTGCTTTTCTCAGTTTCAAGGGGTTTTTATTTTCTTGAGTTTCGTAAACAACTCCAGGTTTATCCTATTACCCTTCAAGTTTGCATAGATGAGGATCTTCTCAGTTATCTTTCTAGATCATAGTCCTAATATTTTAATTCCAAAATGAATCTGCTCTTAGTGGAACCATCGATTTGATTAGTGGAGAGCCTGTAAAGCAAAATAGTGAGATGAAAGGAGTGGCGCCAACCACCTTGAGTGACAACAATTCTGCAAATTCCATGCACTGAATAGACTACTTTCAACTTAATTCCTTGGAAAATGAAAGCATCAGGTGTTCTCACGACGGACACGAAAATCAGAGAACAAAAAAACACTGCATTCAACTTTCACATTTTGCACATGAGAGAACTATCATGTTGCAAAGGAAATAAACAGAAAATATCACTTGACACCAATTCAGAGCATTTATTGACATTTCCATTTAAAATGCTAGGAAAGCTGTATAAATTGTAAACATGGAAACCAAACACTTGCATAAATTATTTCAAAAACTCTACAGCACATTAGAAAATGGTGCAGCTAATTGAAGGGAAGAAACATAGCCAGCAAAGAGAAGAGAGGGTCGAATTACTAAATCATTTACCCACACTGAAATTTAAGGGCCCATTTGAGACCAGCAAACCATGATTGTCAAGTTCAAAGTTGCAGGATTGATGCCACAAGTGGCCTCAATGTACTCTGCATTTTTTCGTACATTAACACTCGTAATCTAGGGATGAGAGTGAGGAACTCAGAAGAACATGGACCTTGACAAAGTCGGAGGTGGCCAGTGGGCACCCCAGAGTGCTCGGTTTGGCAGCCTTTCCTGGAAGGGTGCAATTCACTCCACCCCCATGCTCCCTAGACCAGCCCTGGAGGAGGGCAAAGTGGAGAATTTCTACTCCCCTTTTCTGAAATTAACCCTCTGCTGCCTAGAGCAACGGAGTCCACTGGTGGAGCCTCTGTTCCCCTAGGGTTCCCTCCTCCTTCCTCACATTTGCAGGAGGAACAGTTTGGGGAGCCTGGCTAGACGCTGACCCGGCACTATTCTGACCTTGCACTCAAGGAGTCAAGTGATGAACGCTGAAACCTGGTGGACATGAGAAGGGGCATTCATGACGTTCCAAGTTGTCCAGAAAGATTCCGTGGAATCAGGGACCGTGAGACCCAAATCACTTCCATTTTTCTTTGTCCCTTCTACTTATCCACTCTTTCTTTAAATGTGAAGCGGCCCCAGAGCAGAAAAACCCGGAGAAAGAAGGAAAAGCAAAGAGTCTGCATGATGATCTACCCCGTGGGAAAGTAATTTCGAGAAGGGTGTCTCAGAGGGTGACATTCCTTCCTTCTTTCTCTTGCTCGCTGGTTCCCAACTTTGTTTCATGTTTCCAAGGCATCTGATACTCTTTTGCTAAATGTCAACGCTGCTGGCTGGCGTGTTAAGATAAATTGTCAAGTGTACTGTTACACACACAGCATGGAATTAGGATCCTACCGGGAGGTTTCAGTTTTCAAATCTTTTTCATAAAATGAGAGACAGGAGTCTTAAGCACTGCAAATCGCCTCCAAGGGTAGCAAAAGAAACCAGAAATGCACACACTCCCTGTTCACTAGGTAACAAGTGTAAGCCTAATACAGTGTATGAGTGTGTCACAGCAGCTGTTGATGGAAACCCCTCTCACCTGTTGTAAGAATATCCGTGACGGTGCTAGAGTAAATGTAAAAATGAAGTTCAGCTTACCATCCCATAAAAACATGCTGTGTGCTCAAATGGTCTACATGTGGGTGCAGAAGTGGACTTCCTCACGCTCCTGCCTGGAACAAAGGTGGGTTAGGTGGGCTCCGGAGTCTGGCTTTGGGGACCTGCTCTGGAGGTAGAAATGAAATGGCTAAAACATCTACAGCTAAAGCGTGTGTGGTACTTAAGACTGGAACCCCCTCCCCACCCACCCAGAATCTTTCACCAGCTCTCCTTCCAATCAGCAAATTCATTCATGTCTAGGAATCTCATATGAAAGGGAGAGAGAGATGTATTTAATGATTAACTCCTGAATTAACTACAAATGCCAATCTGTGTCCGAGTGATTGGTTTGGTCACTGGAGCACTAAGTTGTGCAAACGCAGTGAACACTGACCCTGTCACGCAGTTGAATGGGAGGCTCGTAAAGGACAGAATTACCTGTTTCAGCCCGCAGCCTCCAGGCGTCCCTTCACCTGTGCCCTGCATCACAGGCCTCATGCCCTGAAAAATTGTGGTTGGCAGAAACTGGCTTAGTCTGCAGCTCAAAAGCCACATACAACCAAAATGAAAAGACGCTCTGAAATTAAATACAATTTGGAGGAAAAAGTGTAGGTAGCTGTAAAGTCAAATATATTTACTTATAACCCACTACACTCCACAAAGGATTAAATGTGGCTGAATGACAGACCCTTGAGATCTGCTCTTAGCAGCAGACCTCAGTGGACGTCTTTCACACTTGACACTGGCCCTCTGGCAGTTCTGGGACTCTCCTGTCCCCTCCAGAACAGACGTCTTTCTCCACAGACCTTCCTCCCAGGCCTGGTCATTTTCTTGGTGGGTTCCTGCAAACGTTTCCTCATAGCATCACTTCTTCCTCTTTACAAAACTCCTTCAGTGGTGCAGTTAGGGATTTGGTCTCCATATTGGAGCAGACCAGGTTCAAGGTTATTTTCAATGGCAGCTTCACCCCTTTCTCCATCCTTCCCCAGGCCCACTCTCAACTCTTCCCACACCATCTCACCACGTGCCTGGGAAGCTCTTGTCTTCCGTGGCTTCTGATGCTGAGTTCTCCCCAAGATCCCACTGTTTCCGAACGTGTAAGTTCCATTCCTCCTTCTAATGTACTTGTGTACTTCGGTGCATTTTACTGATGTTTAAACCATGTTATTTTCCCATCTCTTCCATTTTTTACACCCGAGGGTGTTGTCTGATTCAGATCCAAACATCTCAGAAGGCAGGGCTCATGTTTGGTGCCAGAAACAGCAGAAAATCGGAACAATGCATGAGAACTGAAAGTTAATGGTGAAGGAAGTGAATTGAAAGCAAATCGGGAGGGAGGAAGTGGAGTCCCATGGGGCCTCTGGTGTTGCTCTGGTTTCCTCCACGTGAACTCACTCACTGGGAGGTCACAGCAGATCGGACGGTCCATCCCAGCACCATCACACAGACAGCCCATGTTCTCACAGTGTTCTGTGGTCCCTCCTCAAGGGGTGTCTGCCCACATGACCACACCTGATCCTTGCAATAAGAACTCCTGGGGGGTGGGGGGGTGCGCAGGGGAGGCCCGTTCCCATGAGGCTGATGGGGAGAATAAGGCTCAGACAAGGGGCCTGACACAGCCAGGGAGTGACTGTGCAGAATCTGAAAATGACCATTTCTCCAAACAGTCTCCTCTAAAACTCCGACTCAAATGTATAGCTCTTGATACTACCATGAGAACTTTTAAAATCAGAAAAAAAGAACAGACATAAAATGTCAGTTTTCATTTTGCAGTGTTTCAATAAATGGAACTCCAAAGCCACACAACTGCCACGAGGACCTCTCGTTGAAGTAGATTCCATTCACTGAGTGTCTGAAGCCCCACTCAGGGCGGTGTTCCCACGACAGCTGGTGTGTTCTGGGTCAGTTGACAGTAAAACTGAGTGCAAACTGAGTGTGCTTTACAACCAACGCAAGAGTGCTGGGGATCTCACCCGCCTGCTCACACCCACCACATACCACCGGTTGTCTATAACACGTCATTTTTAGTCTTGATGTTGGTTTAAAAATGTATCCCTTCTAAGAAGAAAAATATAGACAGAATCCCCTTATGCTAGCTTGAGAGGCATCAAAACTGCTACCGCAGCCCCGTTTAAAACAGAGGCCCATCTCTGCTATGTGCTAAGGAGGTAACCACATCTGTACACTCCACGTGCGAACACTTAGGACACTGAGCAGGAGGGGAGGGGAGGGGCTGTCAGCTGGCACTCAAGCTGAATTCACCAAAAGGTGTCCAAAGTAAAAATTTGCGTGAATCTCTGAAATTCTTCCTTACACATTCAGGATCCTGGTATTTCTGAATGACAGGCAAAGAGACCCCTCCACTCTGGGCAAGTCTGGTATTAAATCAAGACTGAGAGGTAAGAGATCAAGCCCACATGAGGGTCCTCTCTCCCCTGCTCTTTGGAGCCAGGGAAGGGTACGTGAAAAGGAGCTCCCATTACTTTATTTCACATTCTCAACAGACATCCTTCTGCACCTCTCCTGTTTCAGAGGCGTAAAGATAAAAAATGCCTACATTTTAATATCCCAGAACTGACTCTCCCTGGATTGTGAGACTCTTGAGTCTACATAACAGGCTTAGTGCAGGAAGTGCAGAAACATAACACTGGAACCCAATGGTTACACTTTGGGGGCCTATTTTAGCTGCTTCGGGGTTCTTAAAATTTGACACAAATACAGAGATTTTGATTAGTCAGAGCCCCAGATTCTGCCTGTGTATCTGTTGTTTAATTAAATATATTAATTGAGCTAATAAAAAAGGATTCATGGCAAAGTATTATCTGCATCTGTTCTTCTTCATTCCACTCAGGTCCCAGAAAACAGAACAGCCCTTGTTACTCTATTCTTTACTCTACTTCGGGAAGCGGAGAGCTATACCCTTCAGGAGGCAATCTCAAGTGAGAGGACCCCTCCGTCAGACCCAAAGGTGGTTTTATCAGTCACTCAGCACAGTTATACACAATAAAATCAGAAATTAGGAGCAACTCTTTCTCCCTCGTGGTCTCAAAGCTTCTCCTTCCTTTCTTGGCTCATTACAAAAGGCTCAACAGAACTCGTTTCCAGGTCTCGAACATAGGGACTGCAATTACCACAGATGCATTCATGAATAACTAACCATTCGGTGGTCCTAGGAACTGTGACAAAGCATTTTTGCTCATGTAAGATTCCTCATTCGAAGTCGGGAGCAACTTATCAGCAAAGTGCCAGGATTCGTCAGGACCTCCTCAAAGCCTCATTCTATAGGACTGGCCTTGATGAAGATATGTACTCAAATGAAATGCAATAGGCAGTTGCCTCTGCCAATCAACAAATGGCAAATACAATTAAGAGTGTAAATCTAAACTTTGATATGTATTTTGAATAACCAAATAAATATTAAGCTTTTCCTCTGTGGAGAGGCTTTTTCCCCTCTTTCTAGAACAAAATGAAACCTTCCACATGTTCTTCCATTGAGAAAGCCAAAGTTGCATTTCACAGACAAGGTGAAGGGGCTCTTGGAGCTGTAGCACCAGAAGAAGGAAAATGCAGTTGATGGCTTTGTTTCAAATCGTCAGGCTCTACAATCTATCATTTGGTTTCTCACTAGTAGCTTTTTAAATTCCCAAACAGTCTTAGTATTCATGTCGTTCATATTACTATTAAAAGAAGTTCCTATGGAGGAAAAAGAGGGTGAAAATCAAGCCGTTAATAAAATGTCTTCAAAACTCTTTTCTCAGAAAACAAAGCAGCAGGTTCATTGTACAAACCAGTCTGAGTCACATCTTCCCACGGAAATACTAGGTTCCTTTAATCCCTACACCATCTACACATTATCATCTTTCACCTTAAAAAAAAAAAAAAGAGAGACTAACTTAGGAATTTCATTAGCTTAGAACTGTGGTTGGTCTTTTGTGAAGTGCTACTGGCTTTTGGCCAAAAGTACATAAATTTCAACTGAACCCAGGTGGTCACAAAACTGCCAACGTACGAAAAGCATCATGGGCTGTCACGTGACTTGGAGCATCTTCTAAAATCGCGACCTGTTCCCTTAGTTGGGCCCCTCGCCCCGGAGATGCTCCTCCTCTTAAAAACACCTGCTCAGTTGACTTCCTTTTAGTCTTGCTTCCACAGGAAGCGGATACTTGGCAAATGTGCAAGGCGAGGCTGATCAGCTGTGGAAGTTCTGCACAGCGGTCTGCTTCTGCGAGAGCCGGAGGAGCTCCTCGCGGATTGCTTTGATGAGAGAGGCTGAGGAGTGGCCGGGCTGGAGGTCTTCCGTGGAGCTGGTGGGGTAGGCCAATCCAGTGCCCGGCAGCCCCCTGTGAGGGAGGTTCCCGGGAGGAGCTGAGGGCTCCCGGCCTGAAGTCCTTGGCACCTGGAACAGCGGGGATGAATACTCCTGATGTCCGAGCACATGTGTCTAAAAAACCATGGCAAACACAGGAAAACAGGAGGGAAGATCAGAGGCAAACTGGCATCCGATGCTCTCCACCCACCTCCCAACCAACAACTCAGTCTCCCACCACCAGAATGCAAAGATGTAACTGCAGAGAAATTGTTCAAGGGAAAGTAGTCCAATAAAGAAGCCCCTGAACTTAATTTAACAAGGGCCTATACACACTTGCTTAAAGACAGAAAGAATAAACGCATGGTTGGCCCCACTGGCTAATCCCTGTGCTGCCATGTGTAGAAGGAGAGTGGGCCACTGGGGAACCTGGAAGGGCCCTGCAGAGCTGGACAGGGAGGGAGGCTGGAGCATCCCAGAGAGGGCAAGGTCTGATGAGGATGTCTGCTCAGAGGGATATGCAGAAACTGGCAGACGGACCGACGGGAAGAGCAACTGCCTTTGCTCTGAGTCCAGGACTCAAGGAAGGGGTGACGAGAACACATGTTGGGCCCATGGAACAGCAACAAGATCACAAAATCATCTTCTATCCTATCCGCCTGTGTGTCTGCATGTCAGTGCTCTGTACAGCTTTTTTTTTTTTCTTTTTTTTAAAGCTATCTGCACAAAAGCATACACTAGCTTTGCTGACACTGGCAAAATATGGATTAACCGGGCATTCCTTTGATAAGAATTACAGTTTTCAGTGATTTTTTTCACATTTTTTCAGTGGAAAAAATCTCTTTATACACACATGCACACACTACATCTGTGATTTCACTTGTGGTAAGAGCAACTTGATAGCCTGGTAAACAGGACATGTGAGCCCTGGAATAACTTCCACATTTCACTTCTCCAAATTGTGACCAAGAAGCCCTCAAAAAGTGCACATTGGATTTGATGGGAAAACCCAAAACAACTCAGGAAACTAAGCCAGGCACAAAAAACGCAAAATGTCAGCAAAGGTAAAGTGCAGACCTGAGATTGTAACGCACGCATGCCAAGTCTCTTCAGTCATGTCCAACTCTTTGAGACCCCATGAACTGTATGTAGCCCATCAGGCTCCTCTGTCCATGGGATTCTCCAGGCAAGAATACTGGAGTGGGTTGCCATTTCCTACTCTAGGGGATCTTTCTGACCCATGGATTGAACTCACGTCGATCCAAGTTTAACCAAGTTCAACCCCTGAGTTGGGAAGATCCCCTGGAGGAGGAAATGGCAACCCACTCCAGTATTCTTGCCTGGAGAATCCCATGGACAGAGAAGCCTGGTGGGCTACAGTTCACAGGGTTGAAAAAGAGTCAGACATGGACTAAAGCGACTCAGCACGCATACACGGTGGTCATAATGGAAATGACATTAACAAACCCACAATAAAACTCAAATGCTGAGCAAGGAGGTACATAAGATTGGGAATATTTATATAGTGATCACACCAAAGATCAAGTCCAGCTTTTACAGTTTCAAACTCACGACTTAAAAGTCAAAATTACAGAGACAAAATTACAGGTAGTGCCTGAAGCTAGGGGGAGGGAGAGTGGGGAATTCGTGTTTAATGGGTATGGATTTCAGTTTTATAAGATGAAAAGAGCTATGGGGACGAATGATGTGAAAGCTGCATAATAGTATGAATGTATTTAAAACCACTTAAGCATGGTTCAAATGGTAAATTTTACGTTCTATGTATTTTACCATAATTGAAAAAAAAATGGGGGGAAAAAGTAACTGTTACTTAGGTCTCTATGCAGATTTTCCATAATGAATACTGCTTTTGTTATTTTTAAGTTATTTTAGAAACCTCATTACTTCAAGCCTGAAATCTACCTCGAGAAAAATAGTATATGTTTCCAGATTTCAATGCCAGTAGTCTCCCAGTCTGGTCAGAGGGAATTACCATCTACAGGCTGTAAGAAGGACTTCCCAGGTGGCGCTAGTGGTAAAGAGCCTGCCTGCCAATGCAGCAGACAAAAGAGACACAGGTTCAATCCCTGGGTCGGGAAGATCCCATGGAGGAGGGCGTGCCAACCCACTCCAGTCTTCTTGCCTGGAGAATCCCATGGACAGTGGAGCATGGCGGACTACAGTCCATAAGGTCGCACAGAGTCGGACACAACTGAAGCAACTTAGCATGCATGCACGACTGTATGAAAAGAAAAATACACTCAAAGAGAAAAATGGTGACGGAGGTTTTAAAGAGAGATCTGCCCTGCAGAAGCAGCAGCAGCTATACCATTTACCATTTGAACCATGCTTAAGTGGTTTTAAATACATTCATACTATTATGCAGCCTTCACATCATTCGTCCCCATAGCTCTTGAAATCATCTTATAAAACTGAAATCCATACCCATCGTGTCTGAATTCTCAACGATGATCCCAACACGAGATACTCACAGCCTCTCTCCGGCCGGCTTCGTCCTCTCCATAGGCAGGCCAGCCTGGCCCCCCATACTGGCCGCCTCTGCCCGGTGGGATTTCCACTGGCTGAGCTCCGATTCTGCTGGCGATTCCCACCTGTGTCAGGTGCTGGATCTGAGAGCCTAGAGGAACACAGGGAGGGGCCCGTGAACACCAGCAGGGGAGTAGAAGGCTGCTCAAGTGAAGACACTCTGGTTCTGACCTCAGCACGCCCCTGGGGACACGAGCATTGTTCAAATGTGGCACCAATTCTACCCCCAGAAAAGACACTTCCTAAGAAAACCAGACCTGAGCTTCTGGGCTTGTGGGCTGTTACTTTCTCTCAATACAGTGGCTATTAGTGATGTTCCTATTTTCCTGGTCAGACATCAAACGACAGGGAAGAAAGGGGATAATGGAGGGCCCTTCCATTCATTTCTGTAGAGGCTACAGATAATGGGGACCTTATTCATTCAGAAAAAAAGAAGTGAAAGGTTTTGGAGCCATAAAGAAGCTGAAACCTAGTACTTTCTTATGACTTTCAGACTCACAAGGAAATGAAAATGCAATATGCCCTTTTTTTTTTTTTAAACAGGCAGTGTGTGTATTTGAGTTCAAAATGTTAAAGTACATTTTTGTTACACTCACACTGTTTTCATAATTTAGTCACACCAAATTAAAAATTTAAAACTATCCATGACAAATGGGTACTTGCCAAGAGCATGTGCCAGCGATTGAACAACAAGGGCATTTGTCACCTGCCTCTGCGGAGACTGAACCCTGAGCTGCTGCAGCTGTTGACCTTCAGCACCCCAAGGGAGTTCAGGGTGGAGTGAGACACTCTGCTCCAGGGAATCTGGTGGAACAGGTCTTTAGAGAGTTAGGTATTTTCAGGAACTGATTTCAGGATCCCAATCTTTGCATCTCCTCACATCCAGAAAAGCACTAAATCCCTTCGTGATGACATCAGCTCCAGGTGACTAGCAGAAAACCTCTTGTAAAGTAAGTGCCTGATTGCACTGAACTCCCCTTTCATAAAAATCATATACTGACCTTCCCCCACTGCCTCTTTGGGGCAGTCTCTCAGAGCTATCTGAGGTGCTGTCTCCCAGGCTACAGTCCTCATTTTGCCCCAAATAAAACTCACCTCTCGAGCTGTGCCTCTTTTTCAGTCGACAAAGCCACCCACCCAACCTGTTCATCGAGGTATAGTGAAGCAAAGACAGATGACCGCGAGCGCTCATTCTACACTTAGGCATGCTATAGCCTTGTGTGGCTGTGAAAGCTAGCCTTTAAATAACATATTTTTCTCTCCCATCAACTTTGGCATATGGAAATAACCCTATTCAACGGATCGAGGGAGAAAAAACAGATCTTTAAATGCTGTGAAATAAAACATCGATTTCCAAATGCACCTAGGATCATCTTATTCATCTGGGATGCTCAGGCTAGTCCCACAAAGGTTCAGGGTTTTCCAGAGGTAAGACCTCTCCATCTTCAAGGCTGTTCCTACTCTAGTTAACAGCCTCTGTTAATCAAATACTTTTTATTAAATGTCCTCTACAGGAGCACTTGTCCTGAAGCATTTGTTACTGAAGATTCCTAACACTATTAAAATTACTGGAACTATCAGACAATGGACATTGCCCAACAGACATTGTTTGAGCAAACCTTGCAAAGGACAGAAATCCAGCGGTGTTCGTCATCACTTGTGACAGCTCAGACAACCGCACGGGGAGAAAGGCAGACCTTTGTGTTGGACTTGCAACAGCAGTTGAAATCGCAGTTGAGACATGATTCTGTATTTTGCTCTGTTCTCTTAACGAGACAGCACAGGCTCCCTCACGATTCAAGCGGCCCATCACCCCCCAGCAGGCAGGGGTTTGCATTCCAGCTCAACCACTGACAAGCCTGTGCCCTCGGACACCCAGTAATCACTCCAGCTGAGACTCAATGCCTCACTTTTCAAATGGAGATTAAAAAAAAAAAACTATCTCACAGTGCTATTTCAAGGATTAAAAGACAGAAAATAGGTCAAGTACCAAATGCATAGGAGGCAATCAGGAAATCTTAAATTCCCTTTTTCTGGCTCTGAGCTCTTCATTTTCAAAGGCTGTACAAGTTTACTCACTGATGCCCTTAAACTCGGTATTGAGGGAGCTCACAGTTGTTTGCTATTCTGAATAATGCTTCAGTAAACATCCTTGCACATGTAGTTTTTCTCCAATATTTTGGATCTCTTCGGGGGACAGGGAGGAGCCCATATTCCCAAATTACGAAATCAAAGGCTCACAAAGTTATATTGCCAAGCTGCTTTCCAAAAATTTAATGATTTACACCATCACCAGAAATAATATAAGAGTAGTAATAATAATAATGGCAGCTAATATTATTACAATTTGTGATATGCCAGGCACTATTTTAAGCACTTTATATCTGTTATCTTCTAAGACTGTTCTTTTAATGATGATCTGAAAGAGCAGGTAGAAAAAACCTAGAGCAGTTTCATGTTGTCACCAGCTTCCCCTGACCTTCCACTGCTGACTCTGCCCATGAGTGACTGCAGAGAAGGGACAGGCATAGAGGCATGGGGAAACGACAAGGACATTTTAGAAAAGAGAAGATAAAGGTAGAAGGGGAAAAATGAGGGAGGTAAGGCTCGAGGAGAAAACCGTGGTTGTACCCTCCCAGAAGTGACCAAATAAAACACAAATCTCCCTGTAGTCACTGTGGATCGACTTTAGAAACTGCCTTCTCTAAAATAAACGCTTGTTTTCATGCCATCGTAAGCACTCAGAAATAGGTGTTTCTGTTCACTGTAAGTTTTCAGAAACGTTTTCCCTAGAAGACATGCGCTGGGAATTTCACATAAAGGGACTGTTTTCGAGACTCTGACTCAGGAACAAATCGGAGGCCCCGGGTCTTGGGATCTCAGCCACTCTGTCCTTTCCCACTTCCCAGCCATGCATCTCCAACAGGATCCGAGGGAACACAGCTCACCGCCAGAAGAGGCCAGGGCTGGGATGCTGACACCCTGAAGTCTAAAATGTTCTCTGCAGAATTTAGCCAAAAAGAAACGCCCGCGTGTACCTGTGGTGCCCCCAACAGGCCGAGGCCGGGCCACTGACGGCCCCTCCTCAGAGTAGATCCCTCGGGCAGCAAATGAGGTGGCTTCGGACGATGCTTGGGGCTGTGGCGGCTCGGGAGGCACCAGCTCCGAAGACTGCAGCAAACCGGGTCCGAAACCGGGTCTGAAGGCGAAGCACACCCAAACATTAGGACCACACTTGCCTGGTCCTGGTATTTTATTAGGTCCACCCTCAGCCCTGAAGCAATATAAGACCTATGTGTCTGCTGGCTTATTAATCTCCTCTCCCAGAACATGGGCTCCCTGAGGACAGGGACTCTATTTGCTCCCTGACAAATCTCCTGTGCTACAAACTATATATACACCATCCAGTACACATGCTGGAACACAGGTGATGCTTGACCAATCTGCCGGATGACTGGAGAAAAAATGCTCTAGTTTACAGACCCAAAAAGGGTGCATCTCAAGCTCCAGGGCCCGTTCATCTCCAGTAGTCGACTAAAGGAGTGGATCTCAACCTTGGCTGTACATTAGGGTTACCTGGGGAACCCACACCACACCCCAGACCTCCCAAAAATAGAATCTTTAGACATGGGACCCACACCATGGTAGTTTTTAAAGCTCCACTGATGTTCCTGAGTTTTATCAAGGCTGAAAACTAGTGCTTTAAAGCAGTGGTTCTCAAACTATTTAGTCTTAGGACATAGGATTCATGAAAATAAGGACTCACAAGGGAAAGTGAAAGTCGCTCAGTGGTGTCCGACTCTTTGCAACCCCATGGACTATTCCATGGAATTCTCCAGGTCAGAATACTGGAGTGGGTAGCCTTTCCCTTCTCCAGGGGATCTTCCCAACCCAGGGATCAAATCCAGGTCTCCCAAATTGCAGGCGAATTCTTTATCAGCTGAGCCACAAGGGAAGCCCAAGAATACTGGATTGGGTAGCCTATCCCTTCACCAGGGGATCGTCCCCACCCAGTAATTGAACCGGGGTCTCCTGCATTGCAGGCAGATTCTTGACCAACTGAGCTATGAGGGAAGGACTCACAAGAGCTTTTGTTTATTTGGCTTCCCTGATGACTCAAATGATAAAGAATCCGCCTGCAAAGCAGGAGACTGGAGTTCAGTCCCTGGCTCCAGAAGATCCCCTGGAGGAGGGCATGGCAACCCACTCCAGTATTCTTGCCTGGAGAACCCCATGGACAGAGGAGCTTGGCAGGCTACAGTCCACAGGGTCACAAAGAGTCGGACACAACTGAGTAACTAACACTTTCAAGAGTTCTTGTTTTTTTTTTTTTTCTTCTCCTTTTTTCTTTTTTTTTTTTTAAGAGTTCTTGTTTATGTGGAACATATCTATAGCTAAGGATCAGGTTCAAAATTAAAACAGAGCAAATGAAAAATTCATTTAAAAATAACAATATTAAACCTATGACATGTCAACATTTTTCACAGAATTAACTAATACTGGAGTGGGTAGCCATTCCCTTCTCCATGGAATCTTCCCGACACAGGGATCAAACCTGGGTCTCTTGCATTGCAGGTGAATTCTTTACCATCTGAGCCACCAGGGAAGCCCATATTTTCCTGCATGCCCCCCTCACCCCAATTTAATGAGAAGTGTTCTACATTTTTAAAAATTTTTCCTTAATAGAAGACATCTGGATTCTCATACACTTTGTATTCAATCAGTTTCCATCAGTTATTTTATGACGAAAAGCATAAATATGTAGTTGGAAAAAGAAGGAAGATTTTAATAGCCTTTCCAAATAATATTCAAATAGTATTTCCATTAAACATTCTTCTCTGAAACCATACCAAAACCCAACAATCTTTCCTATGAAGGTTAGTGGCAATATTGACTCTGAAACTATCAAAGAACTTTTCATCTTCTGTTATGTTAAAACTACTGGTCTTCCTTGCACTTTGAATAGACTCATGCATGATTGTATGACATTGCTCATTTGGAAAATACTGGTTCACTGAATTATGCAGACTTTCTTGATATTGACACATTTTATCTTACAGTAACCCAAAGTCACATTCATTACTATCACCATCAAGCTCATCAGAAAAGGCTTTAAGTACAAGGAAACTGTCCATGTCACCGCAGCAGACAAGTTTGTAAAATTTTAATTTCCAATTGAAAGCTCAATTTGATCATTGGCAATAACTGCTGTCAGCTGTTTTCCTGCCCACTGCTCATTTTCAAAGCCAAACAAAAGTCCACAGGGTGTTTGTTCAAGCAAAAACATAGCAACAGTTAGATCAGTTCTCAACTCTAAGGCCAAAATCAGCAGAAGTGGTTTATATGTGTCTCCTCTCCTGTCATCCAGACCGTTAAGGGACTCTAGGGTCTAGGTTTAATAAAGTTAATTTTGGGGCTTCCCTGGCGGTCCAGTGGTTAAGAACCCACCTGCCCATGCAGGGGACACAGGTTGGATCCCTGGTCTGGGAAGATCTCACATGCCATGGAGCAACTAAGCCCATGCACCACAATTCCTGAGCCCTTGCGTCTAGAGCCCACAGCCACAGCTACTGAAGCTCATATAGACTAGGGCCTGTGCTCCACAACAAGAGAAGCTGCTGCCACGAGAAGCCTCCACACCACAACGAAGAGTAGCCCCTGCTCTCCGCAACTAGAGAAAGCCTGCACAGCAGTTAAGACTCACCACAGCCAAAAATAAATATATCTTTAAAATTTACTTTTACTACCTCAATGATACACTAGCATAAAACTGGCATTTTAAAAAATGCTGTAAAAAAACAAAAATAAAATATCTGTGATTGCCCAGCAGTGAAGAAGACTGGAATGAGTCCTTGAACAGCTAGGTGTCACTGTCTGGATTCAAGCCAAGGCACCACAGCTTCACCCACCACTGCTTTCATATCTCAGTGCAAAGGTCAACGCAATGAGAAAAGTCAGATGATATCTTTATATTATTACAAAAATAGCTTTGACCTCACAGAGCTCCCTGAATGGGCCTCAAGGACCCTCTAGGGATCTGAGAATCTCACCCTGAGATTCTGAGAAGCCTCAGAATCTCAGGGTGAGATTCTCACCCTGAGAACCACTCTTTTAAAGATACTCAAAAGTAAAAAAAGAATGATGGCTTAGTTATAATTCCTTGCAAATGACAGTTAACCAGTAATTAATAGATTAAAACTTTGACTGCATGGAGATCAAACCAGTCAATCCTAAAGGAAATCAGTTCTGAATATAAGACTGATGCTGAAGCTGAAGTTCCAATACTTTGGCCACCTGATATGAAGAAGTGACTCACTGGAAAAGACCCTGATGCTGGGAAAGACTGAAGGCAGGAGGAGAAGGGGATGACAGAGGATGAGATGGTTGGATGGCATCACCAACTTGATGCACATGAGTTTGAGCAAGCTCCAGGAGTCGGTGATGACAGGGAAGCCTAGCGTGCTACAGTCCATGGGGTCACAAGGAGTCAGACATGACTGAGCAACTGAACTAATAGATTAAACCAGTTTGATGAGAAAGTACACCAACTTCCTCTGATTCTACACTGTCATTTCTGGAGTACAGTCCATAAACTAAAACCCAGGCAACCTGTATTACTCTCTTTAAAGAACTGCTGCTGTTTCCGATTGACCTCAGAAAGAGGTGTCTGACATCTCTGACCTTACAGATCTAAGAGCTTAACCAATGCACACTCCTCCATCCAACCCTGTAAACTAGAGCTCACCTAAGTTAATTATAATCTCTGGACCATTCACCTAGGAACAAGAGCTTGCCTTTTATTAATGATTTCTGCTTTATCCAGTCAACTAGCACCCTCCTGCCTACATCTACACCCCTTTCATCCTGAACTGTATACTCAGACAGTTCTGTGTGATCCAAATATTCTAATTTACCTTGGGTGACCATAAAATTTAGCATCCAAACCAGAACACTTTTGAGAGTAGAATTTACAATTATGCTGAACAACAGGTATAAATTAGGATTGAACCAGGCAAAACCAGATCATGTGGTCCCCCTAGCATTAGCTTTTGCCCTGGATCATCTAATCTCCACCTGTTCCCTTTACTTTGTTGCTTTTGGACCACAAAGCAGTGCCTGGAAGGGGGGAGAAGGGTTGGGGAAAAATAAAACAAAATCTTCTGAAAATGAGGGCAAATAAAGAGAAAGTAAGGAGAAAGCAGATAACATTCCTACTTCTGTGTGACTAAAGGGATAGCTGAATCATTCAAGGGATAGTTGAATGTGATTTCTGAGACTAATTCCTTTTTACAATTCCTTCATTGTAATAAATCAATTGTCTATTCACATGTGGGTCTGATTATGAATGCTCTTTTCTGTTCTGTTGGTCTACTTGTCTTGTTTTATAGCAACACCACACTCCTCATTCCTTGACAGTAATTTGCAACATTCAGAATACAGTCCTAACATCTTATTCTTCTTTCTCAAAGTGTCTTGGCTACTCTTGGCCCCTTGCAAATCCACATGTATTTTATTTTATTTTTTTCCTTTTTTTTTTTTTTTTATAGTTCTTTTTTTTTTTTTTTTTTTTTTTATTAGTTGGAGGCTAATTACTTCACAATTTTCAGTGGGTTTTGTCATACATTGACATGAATCAGCCATAGATTTACACTTATTCCCCATCCCGATCCCCCCTCCCACCTCCCTCTCCACCCGATTCCTCTGGGTCTTCCCAGTGTACCAGGCCCGAGCACTTGTCTCATGCATCCCACCTGGGCTGGTGATCTGTTTCACCATAGATAGTATACATGCTGTTCTTTTGAAACATCCCACCCTCACCTTCTCCCACAGAGTTCAAAAGTCTGTTCTGTATTTCTGTGTCTCTTTTTCTGTTTTGCATATAGGGTTATCGTTACCATCTTTCTAAATTCCATATATATGTGTTAGTATGCTGTAATGTTCTTTATCTTTCTGGCTTACTTCACTCTGTATAAGGGGCTCCAGTTTCATCCATCTCATTAGGACTGGTTCAAATGAATTCTTTTTGACGGCTGAGTAATATTCCATGGTGTATATGTACCACAGCTTCCTTATCCATTCATCTGCTGATGGGCATCTAGGTTGCTTCCATGTCCTGGCTATTATAAACAGTGCTGCGATGAACATTGGGGTGCACGTGTCTCTTTCAGATCTGGTTTCCTCAGTGTGTATGCCCAGAAGTGGTATTGCTGGGTCATATGGCAGTTCTATTTCCAGTTTTTTAAGGAATCTCCACACTGTTTTCCATAGTGGCTGTACTAGTTTGCATTCCCACCAACAGTGTAAGAGGGTTCCCTTTTCTCCACACCCCCTCCAGCATTTATTGCTTGTAGACTTTTGGATAGCAGCCATCCTGACTGGTGTGTAATGGTACCTCATTGTGGTTTTGTTGCAAATCCACATGTATTTTAGAGTGAGTTCATCAACTTCCACATATTAAAAAATGCAACAGAGACAGCAAAAGAGACACAGATATAAAGAACAGACTTTTGGACTCTGTGGGGGAAGGCGAGGGTGGGATGATTTGATAGAACAGCATTGAAACATGTATATTACCATATGTGAAACAGAAGACCAGTCTAAGTTTGATGCATCAAACAGGGCACTCAAAACCCGTGCACTGGGATAGCCCAGAGGGACGGGATGGGGAGAGGGGTAGGAGGAGGGTTTGGGACAGGGGAACACATGTACACCTGTGGCTGATTCATGTCAGTGTATGGCCAGAACCACCACAATACTGTAAAGTAATTAGCCTCCAATTATAATAAATGAATTAATTTTTTAAAAATAAATTAAAAATGCAATAAACCATTGGGATTTTGAATGGGACTGCAATGAATCTGTAGACCATTTGGGGTGATTTGATATTTTAAAAGAGTTGCACAATCCATGAATACCTTTCTTTAGAAGGCTTGAATATCTTCAGTTAGATTTATCCTGAGGTATTTCATATTTTTGAATGCTATTTTACATAGTACCTTTAAAATTTTTTTATTTTCTGTCATTGCTCATGAACAGAACAGATTTTTGTATACTGGTCTTATAATGTTGTATACTGATCTTGTTCATCTTGGTATCCAACTACTTTGTAATTTAATTATTATGATTTTGTTATTTAGCCATCTTGCTAAAGTTCCTTAATTCTAACAATTCATGTATTGACATTTTAGGATTTTTCTACTACAAAAGTGTATCATCTGTGAATAATAACAGTATTATTTCTCTATTTGAATTCCTTAATCGTTCTGTTACTTTTTCTTGCGTTATTATACTAGCTAGGATGGCCAGGGCAATGCTGAATAGAAGTAATGCAAACAAGCAATTTTGTCTTGCTTTTGTTCTCAAAGGGAAAGTTTTTAACATTTCACCATTAACCAGTATTTGCCAAGATACTTTTTTATCAGATTCCTCTCTGTCTGTTTCTATCCTATGTTTACAAAGATTTTTACCATGAACGGATGTTGAACTTTATCAAATGTTGTATCTATTGAAATGAGACAATTTTCCTCCTTTATTCACTTCAAAGTGGTGAATTACAATGATTTTTTAAAATATTACATTACTCTTGTACTGATGGAAAAAAATCCAATTTGATTATGATGTGATAACCTATTGTATTATATTGCTGGATATACTTGCTAAAATATAGTTTCAAATTTTTGGCATCTATGTTCACGAATGAAACTGGCCCTTAATGTTTCCTGTCTTGCAATGTCCTTGTCCTTTCCGGTTTTGGTTATCAAGGTTATGCTGGTCTCATAAAATGAGTTAAGGAGTGTTTTCTTGTTTTCTGTTCTTTAAAAGAGTTTGTATGATACTGGTATTTTTTCTTCCTTCAGTGTTTGGTAGAATTTACTGTTGAAGCCACCAGGCCCTGAAGTTTTCTTTGTGGAAAGAATTTTAATAATGAATTTAATCTCTTTAATAGTTATAGGACTATTCATGTTTTCTCTTTCTAGGAGTTTTTCAAAGAACTAACTTTCAGCTTTGCTGATCTTCTCTAGCATGGATTTGTTTTCTACTTCATTAATTTCTATTCTTATTTTTATTATTTCCTTCCTTCTACTTCCCTAGGTTTTAAGACTTTTTTTCATGTGGGCCATTTTAAAAGTCTTTTACTGCACTTGCTACACTATTGCTTCTGTTGTTTATGACCTGGTTTTTTGGCCACAAGGCACAGGGGATCTCTGCTCCCTTACCAGGGAATAAGTCTGCACCCCCTGCATTGGAAGGCAAAGCCTTAACCACTGGACGACCAGGAAAGTCCCCCCAGAACTTTTGATACAGTGCATTTTCAAGACTTCAAATCTCATGAATCTTGTCAAAAGTTTTGCTTAGCTTCTCAGCCGCCTTGTCTGGAATCAGCAGTATCCGTGGGAGAAAGTGGACCCCAAAGCAGGGCTCACTTCTCTGGATTTGCTGGATCTTGGCTCCATTCTGTTTCACTGCCCTGATGGCCACCGGGTGTTTTGTTTTTGTTCTTAAATCTTGTCCAGCTTTTCCAGTTATCATGAGCAAATTATCCAGTCTGTCATTACTGGAAGCAGGACTTAAATTCTAACTTTCTTCCTCCTCTTCTGGTTACATCAAGATAACACACAACTCCGAGTTTTGTATCTGTTCATATTAGCTAAAAGAAACAAAGCTGCGAAATTTAAGAAACAGCCTATGTGAAAAAGTCCTGATACATTTTCTCCTAAAAACCTTACCTTGGTAAGGGGCCTGATGGGGGAGTCATTCCATAGTCTTCATATCTCTGGAAGAAATTCAAATGAAGATTAACATTCAATCCTTATTATGAAGTGACAACAGCAAACTTACAAATTTAGATTTGCAGGATCAACTTCCAAGAGATTTATTTTCTCATAAAAAGTTAGCATGCTTTCACGGCATTCCGCCACCATGTAATGCTAGAAGCTTCAGTTTGGGGAATTGGGCTAATACACAACTAGCTTCCAGACCTTTCTTTCTTTTGTAAAAATATTAACAAGAGACAGGGTTCCTGCAGGCTTATCCTCCACAAACCTGTATCTTCTGCTAATAAGATCGGCCTTCGTGGCCATATTTACTGTAAATGACTCTATCAACATGGACCACAATGGTCACCAGATCTAGTGGGTGCCTATCAGCAATCCAAATACACTCAAGAAACTAAACAATGCAAATGCTGTTCCATGTTGTACAATGCTATAAAAAGAGAAAGACTTTAAGAAGAACCGTAATTTGAGAGAGACCCTAAAAGATGAAGTAAACACATTCCGTTCTGACTAATACCAAGGAGGCCCAGCCATACTCCCCGCCCTTAAATTCCATAAGATGTCCAGGCATCCTTCAATCCACTCTTCTTATTTGAACTAATCTGCACCAACCAAATACTCTTTGACTAAAGCAAGATGGCACCAGATTTAAAGAAATCTAGATCTATGCTGCATTCCTCATGAAATCAATATATCCTAACCCTAGCATAGTTGGGACTTGGACTTTTAACACTTCTTTTCGACAACTATGAATCATGATTTTGGAGTCAGATATTTTAGTAGGATAGTAACTCTGGACAGCGTCCACCCAACTCCACTCAGTTTAAATTAACTGGCTCCAGGATAGGAGTTCCATATTAAGTTACTAAATCAGCCTTGCTTCTGGACTTGCTCTCATATGAGATCTTTTTTTTCTTAAGCTGCCATTTACTGAATTATTATTTTGCTATGCACTGTATGAACACTGACTCAGGTCCACAGCAATGCTAAAAAGGGTTCATTACCTACTGTTTACAGATGAAACCAAAACACAAAGAAATTAAACAGTGTCCTCCTAATCTATCTTTCTGACTCCAAAGACTATGCTTTTAATCACTGGGCTGCACCACCCATGATTTCTAAAACCAGACTTTCCCTCTTAAATAAATCTCTACTGGTAGGAGGCGGGGGGCGGTGGGGGAGCAGATAGGGAGTAGCAGCTTTGGCCTCAGACACACTGACCAATTCATTCTATTTCCCTTGGTCTATTACCTTAGGCCAAGAAGGACAAAACAATCTCTGCACCTCATAGAGTCCCAAAGGGATTGCTAGACTTGAAAATGTACTCAAATTACTTCACCTCTGACCCTCACTGCTTCCCTTCCCTTGGCAAAGGGAGAGAGATTTAGAACCCCTCCGAGTTCCACAACTGAGGTAAAATAAGCCAAAGGGGATTATGGAAGAAGAGAGGAACAGGATGAAAAGGAGAGTCTATTTATTTTCCAAATAATTAAACAGAAATCTGAGACTGGATCA
The DNA here is from genome assembly GCF_019320065.1 of Cervus canadensis. NCBI lineage: Eukaryota > Metazoa > Chordata > Mammalia > Artiodactyla > Cervidae > Cervus > Cervus canadensis. The sequence continues at coordinate 97,004,092 of NC_057388.1, forward strand.
AGATTATTCTTCACAGAATAAAATGGCCCCTGTGCTTTCAGCAGAGTTTGGCTTTTTTAAAAAACATATTCACATGCAAAATAATATTAATAAAAAAGGTCAAGACTTTATCTGTTGGGATTTCACAAGGTCTAATAAGTGAAAAACTAAAAAGAAAAACAACGCAAAGTAGCTGACCACTCTTTACCTGATCTATTACCGTAGTGCTAGGCATTTCTACTCTACTCTAGTTAGAAAAAGGGTATTATTTTTCTAGAGGCTACATACCCCCAATGATGGCAGGCATTTCCTTTACATGGGTCACACTTGTTAAAAAAAAAAGTCTGGAGGACAAAGAGAATTTTAAGGTTGCAATCATCTAGGTGAATAAAAATCCCATTTTAATGCATTCTTTCTTTCTGTTCAGTATAAAACAAGCCAACAAAGCAAGAAAGACAAGTGATGGGTGGAGCCTGGGAGAGGCCTGAGGTAAAGCAACCAGATGGCAAGGAGCTAGTAAAATCTCAGGTATTCACACCTGCCACTTGGAGGAAAAATCCAAGGAGGTTAACTCTACTTAGGAAAGCAGAAATACCACCTGTCAAGTGGCCTGACTCACCAATGCATAACTAACACTTTTACACTGGCAAGAAAGGGATAGAAGTGTTGTCAGATGGTCTATATTCATGGGGTAACTGAAGGCATCCTGAAATCCACATTTCAGTGGTTTTTACTATAGTCAAAAGAAGCAAATAAAAGGTGATCAGGTTCTTCCTGGCAATAAACTGTAACTTTACAACCAATTTATAAGCATGTTTAAGTTATATTAGATATGCCCAAATACAACCAATGATCTGGTTTTCCACTAAATTGCTACCACCCCCATCAAAACACTAAGGATAATCAACTAGTAGGGAAAACAATAGATATAACTTATAATCAAATCAATGCCTTCAATCATAATTGAAGGCAGAGAAAAAAGAACAAAGTAGCTAAAGCTGCAGATAAACTGACAGATACAGAAAAGGGACAAAGATGAGCCAACATAAAAATAATTGGTATCTTCAATCCAACAAAGAAAACTGCTTCAGAAATGAAAGGAAGTTTCCCTGACATGAATGAAAGAAATGAATATGAAGATTAAATGGACACTGGTTATTCAGGGGGGGAAATGATTCGGAAAAACTGGTTGAATGCCAAGAACTATTTATGCTTCCCAGAGGACAGGACACATACATCTTCTATCAGTTAGGGAGCAATTAAGAAGGCCACAAATTTCTGCACCGAACAACTCAAGGAGCAGAAAGAAGCAACATGTAGATGCCAGCAGCCACCAAGTATAGGTTGGGAAGTGAGATGAGAATTCTCCTTTTGGAAAACATGAGACTAGCCCAAGAGGCTCCTGGAAGGTCTCCCTCTTCACTCAAGTCCTCCTGTCCCTCATAGATGCATCTACTGTGTTAGCCTCTCAGCTCCTCAAACCAAAAAACAGCATTTTACTTGTCAGCCACCACCCTGACACCCTCCTTTCAAGACCAGAGGCAAGGAGATGAACAGGAAATCTTTCAATAATCTTGGTGAGAGATGATGACGACTCCACCAGTGTAATACAGTGGATAGATTTGAGAGGAAGAGTCTCCAATGCTCTAGCACATTTAATCAACCTCAACTTCCTCCACTTCCCCTTCGAGTGCTAATCTACCATCACTTCAACTGTACCCTCTGACCTGTACATCTCTTCCCAGCTGTCTTATCATCACACATGCCTGATAAAGCCCCAGTCCTGGATCAATCCAATTGCCTATTCTCTCCTTGTCTACACCTGGGTATCTGAATGCTGGTAAACTACAAAACTTTAATTTGTGCCACTATAATTTCATGACCGTCAGTCTCAATAGTGGCCTCAGGGCTGAGTGATTACTTCCATGTCTCTAGTCTGTTTTCCCTCATTCTCCTCCGTAAGTATTTCCTGTTTCTGCTCTCCATCAACCCTCCTGCCTTGCTACACTTCTCTCATTCTGAAGAAATGACTCTGCTTTCTCTACTGTGAGAACAGAAACCAATGTAGGGAGTCAGGGTTCAACCCTTGGTCAGGGAACTAGACCTCACATGCTGCAATTCAGAGTCTTGCCACAACTAAAGATCCCACACGCCTCAATGAAAATCGAAGATCCCAGATCCTGCACGCCACAACTATTTAATAAGACCCAGGGCAGCCAAATAAATATCAATAAAAAATATTTTTAAAAGGTTGAATTTGATCTGTATCCTTTAAATTTTTCAATGCTTCTAATTAATGTGTTCAATCTTTCCTCTAGGTTCCTAAACATACAAAACTCCATTATAATAATTCTTTTAATATCTTTGTCTACTACTGCTATAATCTGTACCATTTTCTTGCTTCTCTGCTTGTTTGGTTAGTTTTGATTGGATGCCAGACATTATTCAGTTTACCTTGCTGGATGCTGTATATTTTTGGTTTTCTACATAAATATTCCTGACTTTGTTCAGCTTCAGGTCTTACTTTTTCTGTGTTAGGTAGAATGAGAGCAGCTTTAACCTGGGGCTATTTGCCCCACTACTGAGGCAAAACTCTTCTGAGTACTCTAACTGATGCTCCGTGAATTATGAGGTCTTCTACACTGCACACACACACACAAACTATAGTCATCTCAGGCTGCCATCACAAAACACCGATTGGGTGGCTTAAAAAACAGAAATTAATTTTTTCACAGTTCTGGAGGTGGAAAATCCACAGTCAAGTTTCCAGCAGGGTTCAGCTGTTGCTAGTTTTCCTCCTGGCTTGTGGACAGCTGCCTACCTGCTGTGTCCTCACATGGTGGAGAGCAAGCTCTGGTGCCTCTTCCTCTTCTTATAAGGGTACCAGTTCTATCAGATCAGGGATGCAACCGTATGACCTCATTTAACTTTTACTTCCTCCTTCAAGACTCAGTCTCCAATACATGTGCATGGGGGCTTACGCTTCAACATACAAATTTTGGGAGAATACAATTCAATCCACAGCAGGAACATTTCCCCATACTTCTGTGAGCTCTGAGGATGGTTCCCTTTAATCTCTTGGGGCAGTTCTTTCCCTCGTCTGGGGTAGTTTCCTCACACCTTAAAACTGATCAAAACTCAAATGAAGATTCCCTGCAATCTCTGGAAGCATCTCTCTGTGCTTCTCTCTGCTTTCCTGCACTGTCTGTTGTGAACCCTAGCTCTCTTCTCCTCCCCACACTCTCCACTCCGTTCTCTCACCTCGGGGAGACCATGGAGCTCTCCCTGGAGTCTTCCTCCCCGCACCACAGCTAGAAACTCTCTCAAGACGGGAACTGGGGTGACGGGAGGGTTCTACGCATCTCTCAGTGATCTCTCTTCTTTGTTGCCTCAAGTCCAATGGTGGTGAAAACCCATACATTTTGTTCAGTTATTTTTACTTGTTTCTGGAGGGAGGATAAATCCTGAGCCTCTCCTCCATTTTGTCCAGAAGAGGGAGTTTTTCCAGATGGTTTTGTTTCTGGGTCTCTGCTAGATTCCCCACTACCTGGAATACTCTTCTTTAACTGAAACTACTAATGGCCCTCAGACTTCCACTTAGATGTCATTCTGTCCAGAAAATCCTTCCCGAACACTTTGGGTCAAGGGCTCCCCCGCATACTCTCCTCCTGCCTGACACCTGCCCTGTGCCGCACTGAGTTCCTTTTTCCACTGTCCACATGTCCCCACTGGGATGCAGGAGCTGCAGCTGTATGTTGTGCACTTCTATGACCCCAACACCTCACAGAGCACTCAACAAGCAAAGCAGATGCTCCATAAATACATCTGAATGAACAAACAGGTGAGATAAGCTTAAAGTAAACAGACAGCAGATATGGTCAAACTCATTTTCATTGCTGAGTTTTGTTCTGTATCATCCATTTCCTTAAAGATTATAAACTACTAGTTTATTTTTTATATTTTAGTCTATATTTTAATATGTAAACCAACAATGGCTAGGTTGGATAGCATTTTTCTCCTGTGTGGTGGCTGTGATCACTCCGGCATGTGCTCACTATGCCTTGAAAGAAACTATCTAAGAGCCTACTTTGAAAATTCCAGAGATGAAAATTCTTCTTTAAAAAAAATTTTTTTAATGTATTTTTCTGTGCTGGGTCTTAGTTGCAGCATGTGAGATCGAGTTCCCTGACTGGGGATTAAACCTGGGTCCCCTGAACTAAGAGGACGGAGTCTAACCACTGGACCACCAGGGAAGTCCCCAGAGCTGAAAATTCTTTTAACATATGCTTATTACCACCCAATTTAACCTTATATGGTTAGCAAAACTAGAAGAACCCTGTATAAACACTCCCTGAAGAACAAATTTAAACGGTAACCTATTAACATCTTTCCAGAATCAAATGTTTCATCATCTGAAATTAGCAAAAGATAATATTTAATATTACGTCCTTGAGCTTTACTTCATGTCCTGACTTGAGAAGGCACCTTTGAAAGCACTGATTGAATATAAAAATAAACAAATAAAGGATAACAAAACAGATGAAGCACTGAAATGTCAGCTCCCAAGATGGAAACCTGGTATTTGAAAATGACTATGTTTGGCTACTGGTGGACTAGATGCCTCCACTCCCAGGGGCCTACAAAAAGAAGCTGAATGACTCTAGGACATTCTTGACTGTGTCTTTTATGGAGACATCAATGAAAATTTTCTGGCTGTTTTTTTTAGTCTCTAAGTCCTGTCTGATTCTTCCTCAACCCCACGGATTGTAGCCCACCAGGGTCCTTTGTCCATGGGATTTCTCAGGCAAGGATACTGGAGTGGGTTGCCATTTCCTACTCTAAGGGACATTCCTGAACCAGGGATTAAACCCATGTCTCCGGCACTGGCAGGTGGGTTCTTTACCACAGAGCCACGTCTTCCCTTTGGTAAAGAATCTGCCTGCCAGTGCAGGAGCTGGAGGAGATATGAGTTTGATCCCTGGGTTGGGAAGATCTCCTGGAGTAGAAAACAGCGACCCACTCCAGTATTCTTGCCTGGAAAATCCAAGGGATAGAGGAGCCTGGTGGGCTACAGTCCATGGGGTCACAAAAGAGTCAGACAGGACTGAACAACTAAACAAACAAAAAAACAACAAGAATGTACTTTGACAGTTACTCCACATATATTTTATGACAATGAATTTTATACCTTTCATGGAGGCAAATTCAGGAAGGTACCTCCATGAAATGTCCAAGTTGCACAAAACGATGTTTTCAACATTGAGAATTAACTTAGAAGATAATAAAACTAAGACTCATCATCCAAGCTTTAATTCCAGTCGAATCCAATCAGGGTATTGCAGGGATCCTGAAAGTGAGGCAGTCAGGCAACAAAGTTCCAACATCTTGCCCATGAGAGAATTCCAGAAGGTCCACACTTACACTGCACGGGTTGTTGGCCGTCTGAGCCGGGCTGTAGAAGGACCCCCACTGGGTGGCTCGTCTCTCTTCCCGGGAAGGGGTGCTGTTCACGGGCAGGCCGGCTGGGACCCCAGGGCCTGCAGCCGTAGCGTTGGGGGGCTGGCTGCTGGGGGCCACCAGGGCAAAAGCATCGTCCAGGAGGGAGTGCATGGTCTGGCGCGCCTCCTCGATGGACGGCTGGGGCGGGATGTACTGGGAGGCCGGGAAGGGCAGGCCTGGATACCTGCCCAGCTCAGCTGACGACGGCGTGGGCACATCAGCCGGGAGGTCCGGATCAGACTACAGCGGGGGAAACAGCAAAGTGGAGAATCACATCACTCAGCCATTAAAATGAACGAAACCGGGTCATTTGTAGAGATGTGGGTGGGCCTAGAGTCTGTCATACAGAGGGAAGTAAGTCAGAAAGAGAAAAACAAATATTGCGTACTAATGCATATAAGTGGAATCTAGAAAATGATACAGATGAACCCATTTGCAGGGCAGGGATAGAGATAAAGAACAGAAATGTGGACATGTAGGGGAGGGGAAGGTGGGATGAACTGAGAGCGCACCACTGACATTTACACACTGTCGTGTGTAATAGACAGCTAGTGGGAAGCTGCTATAGAGCTCAGCTTGGTGCTCTGCGACGACCAAGAGGGGTGGATGGATGGAGAAAGATCCAGGAGGGAGGGGACATATGTATACATATTGCTGATTCACTCCACTGAACAGCGGAGACGAACCCAACATTGTAAAGCAATTATATTTAAAAAAAAAAAAAGATGAATCCGACACGAGCTTCTGTGGAGAACAAAATTCTAGGACCAAGACAGAATTTGTAACCATTTCCACTGCCATTGAGGAATGGGTTTACCATAAAAATATTTCAAATCACAGCCGAGGAATGTGTGTTACCTTTCATTGGGGCAAAAAGTTTGAAATCAGAAAAAAAGTAAAAATATTCAACAACCATTTGTCAGGCAAAACTCAATCAACTCCCTGAAAGGTATCTCAGTACCTGGAAGTTCATGTTTTTCCTGAGAGCCCCTAACAACCAAAAATGATGTGTCAGAGTTTACATACTAAAATACCTAGTTGACGTTCCATAGATACAGAAACTCCCCACTAAAGCAGTCTATTGACTCTTAATAATAGAACAGCCCTATACAACCCCAAAGAATTAAAAGTCACCACCATGTTACAACGATGTGTGTATAAACCTTTTTAACACTTATTGGGACAACTCTTTATAAACAGTAAATAGTATCTATTATTTGTTCAGAAACTACTTTCTTAAAATAAAGGTGTCCCTGGATAACATGAGCCAACAAGAAAAGTTTAACTCCTATACCCACTGTCTATGAGGCAGGGACATAAGTAACAATTTAAAATTTTTAATTAAAATTACTTCAACTGACACTGAAGAGAAGAGGTTCTACTCAGTGGGCTGGTGACCCCATGTCCTCAAAGAAAAAGTTGTTCAATTGCTCAGTCGTGTCCAACTCTTTGCGACCCCATGGACTGCAGCATGCTGGGCTTTCTTGTCCTTCACTATCTCATGGAGCTTGCTCAAAATCATGTCCACTGAGTCAGTGATGCCATCCAACCATCTCATCCTCTGCCTTCTACTCCTGCCTTCAACCTTTCCCAGCATCAGGGTCTTTTTCAGTGAGTCGGCTCTTCACATCAGGTGGCCAAATTATTGGAGCTTCAGCTTCAGCATCAGTCCTTCCAATTAATATTCCTTAGGATTCTTCAATCCTTTAGGATTGACTGGTTGGATCTCCTTGCAGTTCAAGGGACTCTCAAGAGTTTCTCCAACACCACAATTCGAAAGCATCAATTCTTCAGTACTCAGCCTTTTTTATAGTCCAACTCTCACATCCATACATGACTACTGGAAAAACCATAGCTTTGATTATATGCGCCTTTGTCAGCAAAGTGATGTCTCTGCTTTTTAATACACTGTCTACGTTTGTCAAAGCTTTTCTTCCAAGGAGCAAGTGTCTTTTAATTTCATGGCAGTAGTCACAGTCCACAGTAATTTTGGAGTCCAAGAAAATAAATTCTGCTTCTGCTACCACTTTTTGGGTGGGTACCTTTTCCTGGAATCCTCTGTTTACTCTACAGGTCCACAGTTTTAGCTTCGCTGATTGGATCATCCCACAGAAGGGCCAAAGGAAGGCATTCCCATATTTGTTTGGATCAGTGAATCTCTTACAAAGAAAATCTCCATTCCAGAGTCACATCCTTACTTTTAGTCAACTGTCTGAAACACTTCCTAATGACAATGGTCTGTACACTGAGGATCAGTTATTATTCACACCAGCATCAAACACTTAAGAGCAGCAGTTCTGTAATTCCAAACAAAGAGAAAAACAGACTACGAACTGGCAAACCCACCAACAGTTCACAAACCTATTGTGCTTGGCCCACGCAGTATTTAAAAAATAGTCAATATTTTAAAAATCCGAAAATTTCCTACGAAAACTCAGATTTCTGGACTCTCTTGGCAGACTCGGAAGCTGTGGCACCACTGGGCCCTCGTCCTCCACAGAAACAAGTGCTGTTGGGCAGAGACGGCTCCTGAGATGGGCCAGTGCTCCATCCTTCACAACAGCGAGTGGGTGGTCTCACTGCCAGGTATAATACCTGGGTCCTCAAAGACTGCTACTCCAAAATTACAATATCCCAGTAAAGTTCCACTAAGCGGCTTCATCATCAAGGAAGGATTTGGGGCTCCAAAGGTCTCCGGCTTGTGACACAACATTGGAAAGACTCTGTGTTCTTTTCCTTACAAGGTACGAAAATGGCCCACACTCATACCTTCTCCTGCTTTTGGTTTTCTTGAAGAGTAGATCAGGAAGAATGTGGTGAGTAGAGGGCCACCAACCCAACACCCCATGGTGAAAAAGAAAAGTATATCTGTAGAAATGTCCTATGGGTAACTAAGAGGGTCTCTCTAAAACCAGAAGCCATGTTCCTGGTGGTGGTTTTCAATAACTGCACTGCATGGAAGCGAGCACTGTGGCTTGGCTACAGCTTGGCTACAGTGCAAACTGAGATTCAAATGGGGGAAAAACCCTATTTACATTTGAGGAGGGTTCCCAAAAGCTACAGCCACTGCCAATCTCAGCATCAGTGGGTGTCACTTTAAAGAAGGTATAACTTCTATAGCAAGAGAGACCTGTTGCAAAGATGTGAAGTTAGGTTCCCTTGGAGTCTCATTGGTCCCATGAATCCTGCCATGAAGGCAAAGAGCCGTAGAGCGATGATGTGAGAGCTTCCTGCTCTCTAGTCTTCCTGCTGCCCCCAACCCCCAAATTCACAGACTAGACGCTCAGCAACCTGCAGGCCAAGAGGAGGTTTTATTCATTTTCCTGTGTCCCAACATCCAGCACAGTATTTCACATGTAGATGGAACTTAACCTATGGTACTATGATCAACAGAAGATGAGATCTACCTAGGATACCCAGGAGGTGGAATTTGAATTTCATTCTCTTGAACCCAAGTTTGATGACTTTGATGTTCAGTTTGTTTCCTTGGCACAAATACATGTTCACCTATCACTCCCCAGAAATATATGAGAACTTTTTACCTTTAGTAAAAAAAAAAAAAAAAAGGTATGTTATTTTTATGATGTATTCTGGTGCCTCTCTGCAACGCTTCATATTATAAGAGAGTGATCATGTACTATGGTTGGTCCAGGACAATCTCGGTTCATGCTTGTTATCCTAGGATAATTAATACCATCTACTGTCACCCTCACAAGGGTGTGACTTGGAAAATAAATTATATTGGGGTTGACAAACTTCCATAAAGGCCAGAGAGTAAATATTCTAGGCTTTGTGAGTCATATAACTACTCAACTCTGCCACCTTAGCAAAAGCAGTCATAGATAACACAAAAATGATGGGTGTGGCTGTGTTCCAATAAAGCTTTCTTTACAAAAGCCAGCAGTAGGCTGGATTTGGCCTGAGGGTCATAGTGTGCTGAATCCTGATTTATAATGTAACCCTATTTATGAGAAATCCAGGAATATTTCTTTTACTTCAGGAGAAGAAAGCTCTTAAGAAGATATTTTGAGGGGAAGCACAAAATTCAAGATAGTTCAAAAGCATGTATGCGTAGTATAACCTTCAAGATGAAATACTACCTTTAAAAAGGTGAGTGCTCAAAAAGGCATTATCTTTGAAAGTATACATTTCAACAGACTCACAGACTTAGAAAACAAATTTATGGTTTTATCAAAGGAGAAAGGTAGGCTGGGGGAGGGATAAATTAGGAGGTTGGGATTAACATATACACACAACTATATATAAAATGGGCTTACCATCAGTGGTAAAGAATCTGCCTGCCAATGCAGGAGACACAAGAGATAGGGTTTGAACCCTTGGTATGGAAAATTCCATAGAGTAGGAAATGGTAACCCAATCCAGTACTCCTGCCTGGAAAATTCCGTGGTCAGAGGAGCCTGGTGGGCTATAGTACATGGGGTCTCAAAGAGTCAGATGCAACTGAGCACACACACACATAAATTACATAATCAACAAGTACAGGGAGCTCTACTCAATATTCTGTAATAACCTATACTGGAAAAGAATCTGAAAAAGAAAAGATATTCGTATAACTGAATCACCTTACTATACACCTGAAACACACACTGTAAATCAACTATGTGTGTGTGTGGTCAGCTTGGTCCCACTCTTTTATGACCCCATGGTCTGCAGCCCTCCAAGCTCCTATGTCCATGGGTTTCTCTAGGCAGGAATACTGGAGTGGGTAACCATTTCCTTCTACAGGGAATCTTCCTGACCCAGGGATTGAATCTGCATTTCCTACACTGGCAGGCAGATTCTTTACCACTGCGCCACCTGGGAAGCCCAAAATCAATTACACTCCAATATAAAATAAAAATTAAAACAAAATCATACATATTTAAGTATTAAAATAAAAAAGAAAGTATACATTTTATAATTTTGAGAGAAAGTAAAAAGTCCATGTAAGGAAGAATGACTTCTTAGGGTACCTCTGCAAATCGGAGCCACTTGGGACGAAGCAGCTGATTGAGGTGGTACTCACCAGGGAAGAGCTTCTTCCCTCCAACTGAGGGAGGAAACTCTGCACTTTCTGCTAAGAAAAAAAGCAAAGAGAAAAAGGATGGTCTGGGCCACCATGAAAGAAGCCTGATTTATGATCATTAAGAGAGGAAGAAGAGGACAGGTTCAGTCCTGTCCTGAAGGTTCAGTTCAGTCGCTCAGTCGTGTCTGACTTTGCAGACCCCATGGACTGCAGCACGTCAGGCCTCCCTGTCCATCACCAGCTCCTGGAGTTAACTCAAATTCATGTCCATTCAGTCGGTGATGCCATCCAACCATCTCATGCTCTGTCATCCCCTTCTCCTCCTGCTTTCAATCTTTCCCAGCATCAGGGTCTTTTCAAATGAGTCAGTTCTTTGCATCAGGTGGCCAAAGTACTAGAGTTTCAGTTTTAGCATCAGTCCTTCCAATGAACACCCAGGACTGATCTCCTTTAGGATGGACTGGTTGGATCTCCTTGCAGTTCAAGGGACTCAAGAGTCTTCTCCAACACCACAGTTCAAAAGCATCCATTCTTTGGCACTCAGTTTTCTTTACAGTCCAACTCTCACATTCATACATGACTACTGGAAAAGCCATAGCTTTGACTAGACAGACTTTCGTTGGCAAAGTAATGTCTCTGCTTTTTAATAAGCTGTCTAGGTTGATCATAACTTTTCTTCCAAGGAGCAAGAGTCTTTTAACTTCACGGCTGCATTAACCATCTGCAGTGATCTTGGAGCCCCCCAAAATAAAGTCTGTCACTGTTTCCACTGTTTCCCCATCTATTTGCCATGAAGTGATGGGACCAGATGCCACAATCTTAGTTTTCTGAATGTTGAGCTTTAAGCCAACTTTTTCACTCTCCTCTTTCACATTCATCAAGAGGCTCTTTAGTTCTTCTTCCCTTTCTGCCATAGGGTGATGTCATCTGCATATCTGAGGTTATTGATATTTCTCCCAGAAAACTAATCTATTCTTTAGTTTCACACAACACGGTCTCTGAGATTCCAGATTAGACAAAAACAAAAGCTCCAAGGGACCATCCTGGGGAGCCAAGGATACATCCCTTCCAGGATCAAGCCAGACACCACAGACGCCCCAACACTGGTCCAAAAACACAGTGGCAGCTCAAGATCGCCATCTACTGTGAGAACTGCCAATGCTGGTTCCCCCACCAGAGGAATTTATTCACAGCCTTCTGAAAGGACTCTTTCATTCATCCTGCTGAGGAGCAAAGGAACCTAATTTGTAGACCTTCCAGCCCTCGGGAATCACATCAACCCTCACAAGCCGGTTAGGAAGGGACAGTCTTAGGACACCAGAATCACAATAAGATTCCAAGGAAAAGCCTGGGGAAAGAAGCCTGGGATCATCTCTCAGACAATCATGATGCAATTATATTTAGTCCCAATGTCAGTATGGCATTTGGCACATATGTGTAATTACGCTTAGTATCTCTCAGTGTTAGATATTTGTGTCATTTGAGGGATTAAAATATAAAACTCAAATAAAACACTGGTTACATAAGCTCTATCTGAAGTGATCATGTACATCATAAACTCTTTCTCCGAGGGCATGTTTTTCGCTCATTTCTTTAACAAAGATAGCTCTGTCAGGGCTGCACCTTGGCACAGAGTCACAGACATCCACTGTGTGTCCCAGTGCTGCCGGACACAGTGGATAAAAATGGATTAACAGGAAGATACCTGGGTATCTGGGGCTCCTCTCCATCTTGGGGTGTTTTTATATCTGTATTTCTCATGGTCCATTGGGGAGGCTAGCCCTTTCCTCTCTACTTAGTGGGGTCTGTATGTGTCTTAATGTCAACATCTGCTTTAACACATCAAGCAACTCTGTGTCCTTTTCCTTCCAAAAAAATTAAGTCCCTATTTCTTAATTTCCATTAAGCTCTTTCTTCCATTAAAACTAGAAATATACATATACATACACATGTATATATATACACACCCACACATTGTTGTTTAGTCACTCAGTCGAGTCCAACTCGTTTGCGACTCCATGGATTGCGATTTTCCAGCAGGAATCCTTCCTTTGTCCAGGGTATATTCCCAGTTCAGGGACTGAACCTGTATCTCCTGCACTGCAGGTGGATTTTTTACAGCTGAACCACTGGGAAGCCATACATATGCATATATACATATATATATATATATGCACGCGCGCGCGCGCACACACACACACACCACATAGAGGGAACATCTTAGCACTCTAAGAGCAGAATGGGACACAAAACCCTAAATATCCCTCCTACCACCAAGAAATCCAAACAGTTCCCTCAACCAGGGGAAGGGGAAAAAAAAACTTTCTGGACATTTCTGTTTTCTAGTGACTCCCCAAAAGTGCCCGTCCTGAAGCCCGAGAGGACGGGTCTTGCACATAGGAAAGAAAAACACTGAGCATGTTTCCATGCAGCCCCCTGGTCTCCAGGACTCAAGTTTCTCCACAAGTGAGCGGCCCATCCCCGCCCCCACCCACGTGCGCCCCACGACCCGGCTGGCCCTGGAGCATCAACCCCACACGTGGCCGCAGCGGGCAGTGCGCACTCATCTCCCGCTGGCCACCAGACGCAAGGGTCAGCGTACGCACCGGGCAACCGATATAGGCAGAGTTGTGGACACCAGGCGGCCTTTTGTAAGTGCCGTCACTGTCTGTGGTGATAAGTCTGTCCTTCTCAGCATCTCCCGGGCAGCCGTTGACCTGGTGTTTCCGGCGTGGCTTAGGGGAACGTTTTATCCTGGAGCTGCCAGGAGAAAAAGACATTATCTTCATAGGAAATAACTTTCCTGCCCTGGCTCATGAACTGAAGGCTAAGGATTTTCTGAGTACCTCGGGCCTGCTGGCCACTGGATGAAACACCCCGCAGGATATAAACGTGTAAAACACAGTCTCTGCTCTAAGAAAGGCACAGTCCACCTGGGCAGACAATACTAAACACACAGAACAACACAGAATAACATTATCGCTGGCTACTGGGACCTGACCTAGGTCTTGAAGAGGGAGGAGGAGCTTTGGATACGTCCAAATTATCCAACAAAAATAATAAATAAGGAGGGAGGTGGGGAGAGTGTGAGGTGAAGCTGGGATCTTGCCCAGGGCCAAAAACGGGAATGTACATGAATGTCTAGAGGGCGATGAGGCCATCGCCTGGTAGGGCGGCAGGCCCATCTGTGGGGAGCAGCTGGGTGGAGACTCGGGGCCCCACCAGGTACAGGGGCACAGGGTCCACCCACAGGCAGCCTGATCCAATACAGGGTGGGCAGAGCAAGACGCAAATGAGAGCTGGCCTTACAGAAAACGCCTCCCCCTTAAGGAGCAGGGGTCTCGGAAACCAAGAGAACAAGAGGCTGAGGGCAGCAGCGGGAAAAGAAGTGAGCATCCAGCAAGCAGAGGGTGGTGATGACACGGGGGGGGCAAGGGCAGGACGAGGACAGAGGGGAGGGGGAGCCAGGGCTCAGCGTCTGACAAGGAGGGGGCCCCCGTTTCAGAAAGCTGAATGCCAGGAGACAGGAAACCCGGGAATGGCGAGTCCCGGGGTAACTGGAGTGGAAGCAGCCTTCCCACAGGCGACCGCCAGGAGGGGTCGCCCCCTGCCGGCAGCCCGGAGTCCCCGCAGGCGACCGCCAGGCGGGGTCGGCCTCCCCCTCGGCCGCACGCCCACCTCTTCCTGGGCTCGATGAACACGGAGGGCACGCTGGCCGTGGGGTCCAGGATCTTGTCGATCTGCATCTGCGCCCTGCGGTACACGCGGTGGCGCTCCCGCGTGTCGCCCGACGACAGCTCGTCCAGCACCGGGAACTCGTAGTGGCCGCGGCGCTTGGCGCGCAGCCGGATCTTGTTGCGGTGGTGCTCGATCTCAGACTTGTGCCGCAGCGCTGTCTGGATCTGGGGAGCGAGACAGACCGACTGTTTCCAGGGTTCCATGGACCCGTGCACAAAGTAGTCGGGAGGCGTCCTGTGTCTCTCCCCTGCCCTCCCTCCGACCCCCCCCCCCCCCACATACACAGCTGTCCTAGGCTCCCAAGAGGCCCAAAGGGGTGACAGGGACACCAGCCGCGGAGAGCCTGCCACCGTCCCCTAGCTGCGTCGCCACCCTCCACGTGGTGCGTGTTAGCGGAGAAGCCTCGGCACCTGCCCGGGAACAGGACATGCGTGCCTGTGCGCTCAGTCCTATTTGACTCTCCGCGGCCCCATGGACTGAAGCTCGCCAGGGCTCCTCTGTCCATGGGATTTTTTCAGGCAAGAATACTGGAGTGGGTTGCTATTTCCTCCTCCAGGGGATTTTCCCCACCCAGGGATGGAACCCATGTCTGTAGCATCTCCTGCATTGACAGGCAGATTCTGTACCACTGCGAGACCTGGGAAGGGCAAAAGTACTCAAACCCAGGAAATCGTCCAGTGGCAACTTTGAAGATGCTGACGGGCAGGGATTCCTAGATGTAATTCTCCCTGAGAAAAAAGTAAATATATTCCATACCCAATAGTATCATTACTTAATAAGTTTTTAAATTAAAACAGTTCAAAGAAGATATTTGCACTATACAATAAAATAGCCATTTACTAATGATGTTTCAGTGTTATCAAAACAAGCCTCCTGACAGGAGACCCCTCTCCTCAAAGAAGAAAATCAGCAAGTATGGAAACACATCCTCCTGGCTCCATGGGGCGTGAACTACGTCTGGAAGTGTTGGGGAGAAAGGGTAGTGGGCAGAGGCCAAGGGCCAGAAGCAGGAATGCAGATGCATGTCTAGGAAAAGGAGGCCACGACTCCGGGAGCAGTCAGTCTGTTGGGCTCTGGTGGAGAGCAGACGGGGAATGCCTGCCTTCATCAACAAACATCACCTCATTTTCAAAGCCCTTAGCCCTGCTTCAGAGAACTTAATAGCAAGTGAGATGAAGGGAGACAGAGGGGGAAAAGGGAAACCAAGATGGGACTCCAACTGGAAAGAGACAACAGGACGCTGCCCAAGACAGGACATGGTCTGCCACACCACAGCAGACCAGAAGCCACGTCCTCCTTGAGACTTTGAGAAGGAGGGTTAGCTAGATGAGAGTCTCGACAAACTTCCCAACAGGAGAATTCAGGAAGCCCCTCTAACTCTTTCAGGATCTGTTTTTTAAAATACATGAGGTCTCACAGGAGGACTAAGATATGCCTGGAATCTGCGCCAGAACCTCCTATGAAGAAAACATTTCCATTGAGATGTCCGTACCTACCATACAGGTAGGTCCACCAGAACTGATAATGCTCTTGTTCTTAAGTTGGGTTTTCATTTTATGCTTCATAATCAGTATATATGTTTCCTATACCATATGTATCCATCAGATACATTTTAAAAAGATAGTAAAAGAACAAAGTGGAGATGAACACTTTCCAGTGGTCAGGCCATGGGCCTGGTGAGCTCATTCTCATCTTTCTTTCGGTCACAGAGAACCCACTTGAGAGTGCTTACTCACGGCTGGTGTGAGACAATCTGCAACACTGGACTGATGGAAACAGGTCTAGGCTAGGACGGGGGTCATGTGAGCAACCCCAGGGCTCCCAAGCATTGGTGAGAAGGGACAGCACATGCCACCTTGAACCCACGATGCACGTTCTTGTGGTCACGTCCTTGGCAAGGAGCCAATGGAGAGGAGACAGTGTAAGAACTCTTGATGAGACTTCTATAAGATGATCCACTTTAAGGATTCAGTTGTACCAATTATTACTTTACCTGGCAGAACTCACAAGAGCAGCAGGTATTTCTTAGAGGCAGGAAACGGACAGCCACGATGCTGTCATGCGTGCAGCCCTCAATACTATTCACTGCACTCATGGTCCAGACCAGGTCAAACTTCTCAAGTTCAGCTTAACAGTGACTCGATCTGGCCTTCTGATTCCAGAATCTTAGGAAGAAAGCAGATCTAACTAACTCACTAACACTCTTCCAGGAGTCACTACAATAGGGTATTTTACCAATCATGATTTAGATCTTGGGGCCAGAGCAGCTCTATCAGAGTTCACAGAATCTACCGTGGTCCCAAGATTACTCAGCATTCAGTGATTCACTGGGAGAACCCTCCGGACTCAGCATTCAGTCCAATTTATTACAGCAAAAAGCTACAAAGCAAAACCAGCATAGGGGAATGGCACATAGGATGAGGTCTGGAGGACCCAGGCACAAGCTTCCAGGAGTCCTTTCCCGGTAAAGTCACGTGGGGTGTGCTGAATTCCTCTGGCAATGACCTGTGACAACACGTGCCAAACATCTACGAGGGAAGCTTATTAGATACTCAATGCTCACAGGGTCTTCACTGGAGACTGCTCATATAGGCACTCTCTGCCTAGCATGTACCAAAATTTCAGACTCCAGGAAGAGCTGTTCAGCATACATCATGTTGTTTGTACAAAAACAGTTTAGGTACAGCGAGCCACTCCATTCTGAGAATGGTGGGGATCTTTCCAAAATCTCATTCCCAAACCCCAGCCACAGGCTAAGGCGGACTTTCTAAGGACAGCCGGCCCTGGTCTTTAGTCTGCACATCTCCCAATGTGCCCACTAGTGTCCATGATCAGTATCTGACCTAAAAATACTGAGTAGCAGATTTAAAATTAAGAATCGTCGTGAGCAGCTCATGGGACTTCCCAGATGGCGCTAGTGGTAAAGAATTCGCTTGCCAATGCAGGAGACATAAGAGACACGATCCTGGGTCAGGTAGACAGATCCCCTGGAGGAAGGCATGGCAATCCACTCCATTATTCTTGCTTGGAGAATCCCATGGACAGAGAAGCCTGGTGGGCTACAGTCCATGGGGTCCCAAAGAGCTGGACACAACTGAAGCAACTTGCATGCACGCACACACGTGAGGAGCTCACATTGTTAGTGACCTTTTGACACTAACTTTAACTCATTTTTAAGCACTGACCAAATCAGAATCTAAGGGCTTTTTGGTTTTTTTTAATTACTATATGGAGCAGTACAGTAATTTTCCATAAAAGCAGATACCTCCTTGTGAATCCTGTTGGTCTCTGCCCCGCGGTCGGCCAGGGCGGGGTGCGGGGCTGGAGGGGCCGGGATGGGCTGCATGGCAATCAGCTGGATTTTACTGGGGACCCGCCGACCGGCCTCCGAGGGGCGGCAGATCCTGTCCACGTGCTCGAAGATGGAGGCTGACGAGTGCTGCTCGTTCCCTGAACTGGGTGCTGCCCCTGGAACAGAGGGAAGAGCAGAGTTAGTAAACACCGTCACCCTAAGAAAAGAGCAAACCATCACAATTATTACGGATTATTTCCTAAAGAATCCTTAGATGGGTCCCAGACCAAAAACACATCCACAACTCCATGGCAGAATACTTGAAATGTCACTCTTTGAGCCTAAACTGTCTGGGTTAAATAGTGTCTCCTTCAGCCTCAGTAATAATTACAGATATCTGTAGGGAAGATAAGAAAATCATTATGACACTTTGTGCCCCAGATGGTCCTGTTCTGTCTAAAGGTGTTTCCAAGTCTTCAGTAAGACAGGGTAAATGGTAAGAGGAGCCTGAGGTTGGCCGGCCAGGAGCAATTAACAGAACGTGGAGGACAACATTTATAACAGCTCTGAACGTCCATGCTCATCTGGAGTGAGAGTGATATAAATTTAGTTGCCAAGGCAACTTACCGTCGGGAAAAAAAAAAAGACCAGGGGGACTGTGGACCTGCTGTACTGATTAATGGTGAATGCTGCTGGCTTTTCAGTTCTAATGCAGCAAAAAATGAAGCTGAGGAGTCAAAGAGAAGAAAAAGCTGCTGCTGCAAGGAATTAGTTTCTTCTTTACAAAGAGATGCAGATAACACTCAAAAAATGGTTAAAAGGGTAAATTCTAGGGCTATATATATTTCACCACAATGAATTTTTTTTTAGTAATCAGAACTGCAAAGAAGAAAGACACTTAAATGTATAGAAAAAAGAAAAACACGTTACGATGTTAATAGAGACTGGATCTTGGTGTAATGGGTCATTTTCTCCACTTTTTTGTATTTTCTATAATGAGGATTTTCTCTAGTCAGTATTACTTTTATAACAGAAATAATCTCAATAAACTTTTATTTTTAAAAAGCAAAGAGAGAGATTAAGAAGGGCCAAATAGATGAAAAGAACTCCCAAATTCATGCACTAAGATCCCTGATGCCCTTTCTCTAAGCCACAGTCACCTCTGGGCTACTCTAACATTGCTCGAAAATAAATGGCCAAACACCGAGAGAGGGGCTTCCTGGGTGGCGCTAGTGGTTGAGAATCCATCTGCCAATGCACGACACGCAAGAGACATGGGTTCCATCCCTGGGTCTGGAAGATCCCCTGGAGAAGAAAATGGCTACCCACCCCAGTATTCTTGCCTGGAAAATTCCATGGGCAGAAAAGCCTGGCGGGCTACAGTCCAAGGGGTTGCAAAAGATTCAGATATGACTGAGCACACACACACAGGCCAAGAGAAGGAGTAAGGGCATGTAGAAACTGTTTCTAAACAAAAGCCTGAGTTTTGAAACCTCAGTCATAAGTGAAAAATGTAGAGGTTTTCCCTCAGTGTAAAAAAGTGTTGAGCAAAGCAGTAAGGAGTAGTAAGTAGCTGATACTTTATATAAGGAATGCACAGTAGTGGGGGACAAATCTTTGTATTTTCTCTCAATTTGAATTATATGCATTTATGTTCAGTAATACTCATCCCAAGTAATTAGAAATTACATACTTAACTCTGTGAATGAAGATGTCTCTTAGCGAGGAGGCACACTTGTCTGCATTCAGGCTGTTCCTGGGCTTTCTTTGCCTGCCTGGAGGGAGCCTGACCCTTTGTGTAATGCAAACCCAGCCAGACAGCACCGTTCACCAGGGAGCTACTCAAATTACAGGCACGAAGCCTAGCAGGAGATAATTAGCTCTACCAGATAAGGCCCGCCTTGCTAACCCAAACTTTTAAACCAACGGCAAATGTCACAAAGGGTGTCCCATTAAGTCACTGATACTGAAGGCAGAGGTGGCCTCCTCCAGGATGGTAAAAAAAACCAGGGTGCAAAGGTGACAGGAAGAAAGGCCCCTCCGCTCATGTCATCTGCCTGCCTGGGTCCCTGGGGCTGCAGGCCTGGGACTGACTCCTGCCCTGGCCCTTCCCACCCCTCAACTGGATCCTTGCTCTATAATTCACCAGCTGCAATAGGAGAAGCAGGAGATGCACAGAAAGCCTCAACTTCTAGACTGCCTGGAACTCAACCCTTCCAAAAGGCTAAAAAATGCGATATATTGTTTGCCATATTCATACATTAAAGACATATATATATCTCCTTACATATATATATAAGCAAACTGGATTAGTATACATATGTAACACACATATTATTTTACATATAATACATATTTTTATCGTTTGCTATCCACTGCACAATTTTTTAAAAAACTGCCTGGATAATAATGACAATGGAGTGTACAAGGGCTACATAGATCAATGCAGCGCAAATACTGCCTTAAGGCAAGTAGGTATTAAAATCTTTTAAAAAATTATAAAACAAAAAAAATAAGGATAGAAATTATAGTGTAAGATGATGTCCACAGAACAGAATGACACAGGAAAGGGCAATCTGAATTACTGAAATACTGAAGCAACAGAACATTTATAAAGGAATGTTAATTCCATTATCAATAAGTAAGTACATCTTTAAATTAAAATAGCGGCATGTGAGCCTTCTAGGACCCACAAGAATGTCTAGGCCACTTGTCTCCTTCCATGGTCAACTCTAAGCCCCAACACTGACATGCTTATTACTACCTGGATTTTGAATATATGTTGAGAGTGATATTTGACTTTTGTTAGCCATGTATAATATACTGGTTCTAATACTATTAGCAAGGATTGTTAAAGGGCTTTCCTGATGGCTCAGTGGGTAAAGAAACTGCCTACAATGTAGGAGACACAGAAGACGATGGTTTGATGCCTGGGTTGGGAAGATCCCCTTGAGGAGGAAATCACAACCCACTCCAGTATCCTTGCCTAGAAAATCTCATGGACAGAGAAGCCTGGTGGGCTGCAGTCCAAAGGGTCACAAAGAGTCTGACACGACTGAGCAATTAAGCACAGAAGGAGTTAAAAACAGGAACTAAAGAGGAAGATTTACTCAGACATACAATTAACAGAAATTAAGAAGCTCCAGAGCTGATTTTTTCCCCCAAATATTTCTTTCCCAGGATCAAAATTAGATTTTAATCCTGTCTATCTGAAACAGTGCACCTATTACCATCGTGCTAACTAATTTTTAAGATTCTATGAAATTAGATCATTAGATCCAAAGAAAAAAATTCTTCCCTTATTCTAAGGTTTTTCTTTTTTGTTTTCGTTTTTAACACCAAAAAAGAAACAACTGGAAGGCATCTCAAAAATCAGCTGGTTTAGTCCCAGAGGAGTTCCCACAACTAAGGGACATACAAGGTCACAAACATGACAGTGGATAAAATAGGCTCTCCAACTCTGTCCATAATCTATTCATTTACAGAAGATGGTTCAGTCTGTACTGCAATTTTTTTGTTGTTGTTGTTGTTTTGTTTTTTTTTTTTTTTGTACTGCAATTTTATACAGAGATATTTGTCATGGAAAACGTAAGTATAAAAATTACTATTAAAAATCACATCCTGGTAATTCCCTGGCAGTCCAGTGGTTAGGACTCTGCAATTTCACTACCAAGGGCTTGGGTTCAATCCCTAATTGGGAGCAAAGATCCCAAAAGAGGCGTGACACAGCCAAATAAAAAAATAATAAAATGATATCCAGAGACACTTCCATTTTCTTTGCACTACTAAAACACAGCCCTGAAATATAAATAAAGCTCCAGCAAGCACAAGAGCATTTATTTAACAGAATCTATTAAACTAACACCAAAGCTACCCTGTCATCAGGCCAAAAAAGGTTCCAAGTCTAGTAAGACCGATGAGCTAAGTTCTACTGCAAGACACATGAATTTTACAACAATACTCTTCAGAAGGGGAGTGAAGTACATTTCAAACCTGGCCTAAGAAGCAACAGTATCTGACAACACATGCAGCCATCTGACCACGCTCAACTATCTGCTGGAAGACAGGCCTAGGAATGGGACCAAATATAAAGCCCTTGGACCTAGAATAAGTAACTAACCAGCCTGCTGACAGTGACAGCTGTGAAATGCTTAAATGGGCTCCGAAGAAGGTCACTGAACCCTGGATGCAGTTTTAGTTGGATTCCTCCTTGTCCTTTGAAGAGGAAAATTGTTAGGACCCCGAACTAGATTCAAACATGACCAGTAACCTCAAAACACACATCAGTGAATGTCTTAACTTCTAGCCTGGCCCACCAGCTCAATGCAGACACTGATACAGCGTTAGACGGTGACAATTAATCTGAGAAATCCACTGTATGAATGATGAATATTCTAATGCACAGGGTATTTTTATGTTCTGCATTTGAAGCAGTATAAGAGTCTAGCCTACTAGAACCTCATAATGACTTTTTTTTTCACCACAACGCAGGGCTTGTGGGAGCTTAGTTCCCTGACCAGGGATCGAACCCACACCCTCTGCAATGAAACGGCAGAGTCCAAACCACTAGACTGCTAGGGAAGTCCCTCATAATTTCTACTTTTAAAGTGGAGAACAAGAAGGGTCACAGACCACTCTGTGGGGCTCTGTGGGACTTGCCATCGGTCACGGCTCCTGGAGTCTTGTCCCCTGTGTCCCTCTCACTGGACTCTTCACTTACTGTGGAGTCGGCATCTGAGGGAGAAACTCTGTAGACACAAAACAAATGCAGATGTTAGGAAAAAGAAAGAAAGCAGGTAGAAAGGTCACATTCATCTGGATGGGGAAGCCAGGCTTCTGGGCAAAACTGGGAGAAGTCAAAGGGTCCAAAACCTTGTTTCGAGGTGCAGCATCTTCAAGGACCACACTGATAGCACAGTTACCTTGTGAGGACAGCATGACATGCCTTACTAAACGGCTCAGCAGACTCATTTCGACAAATGCTAGGAAAGCAAGTACTCGCTGGAGGACAGTCCCCCCATCCCCCCAAGCTCCCAGGCAATCTGGGACTGGTGTGGGTTGGATCAGAGGATCTGGGATTCAAGTTTGGTTAGGAGTTAGCTGGGCCTGCAGAATTTCTAGGAAGCTAGGGTCATTCTGCAGTCACCCCATATAAATCCAAATCTTTGGAGGAAGCCTACACTTCTAACACAAAGGCAATGATTATCGCTGTTAATTGATTCTATATTTAAAAAAGCAAGTGTGTCATAGAACCCAAGTTGCTCCAGGATTCACTGAAAAGCCTTAATCAGTTAACACCCTTTCTCTTTGAACTTTCTGAAATGCCCAGACATTCTAGTGCCCCTGAGGGATGCTAAACTGTGATATTAACCATGCAGACCATTGAGATGTTGTGACTAAGTGTCTAGGATGAGGCTTCCAGATGAGAAAAAAAGACTTTGTTAAATTGTACTGGCATATTCAATAATCTTTAATGATTTGATTTATTCTCACTCTGCAAAATAATTAAGCAAATGATCTCTCTCTACATTATTCATCTTCTTTTGTAAAGATCATGTTCTAACGTTCATTAAATTCTTAAAACTAGGCCAGAACCCCTGGGGTATGCTTTCTGATAAATCAGAAATTACAATGTCATTTTGAATGTTGGTATGATCACACACTTTTCCCCTCTCAACAGAAAACCAGAATTTGGCATTCCAAAGCTCAAAAGAAGGCTGATAATTGGGGGCTTCAATACCAAAGCCTGATCACGCTTTGACCTAAACACAAGTTAATAAAACCTGACCCTGCACATTGTCTTCTTTAGAGAAGGGCAGCCCGTCTCACAGGGCCATAGGGTCACACTAGGTAGTCTGTTAGGAGCAGTGCCCCGTGTGCTTAATGTTGGTAAGAGGAATGGGAATTAACTGGGAAAGGGGAGCTGGGTGCAGGGTGATGAAGAATCCATGCACACATGCTAACGAGGGTAACAGCAGGGGCAGATGGAGAAAAGCCACGCAAGGAAAGCAGGGTGTGATGAAGGTCACCTGCAAATCAAGCAAGGAAGCCACAGCTCCAACCACTGGCATAACAGTCAAGGGCAGAGCCGATGCTGGCCAAGTGTGTATCATAAGCCATGCACTTTTTATACATTTTTGTACATTATTCCTAACATCACCTCCAGAGGGCCTAGCGTGGTCACCCCAGAATATATACCCTCGAGCTGGTCAATTCCAAATGAAGTTCCAAGGGGACCACCAAAGCATACGGATCGGTGATTCATAACCTTACCCACTTTGGGGAAAGAAAGCCCACAGGCCTCCTCTGGGAGTCCATTAGAACGGATCAAGGGCCCTTGGGTGTGCTGATTTTGGGGGCCAATCTCATCAGTCTTCCAGGCTGCAGACTCGGGCAACACTCACCGTCAGCCCTTCTGCTACTGGAAACTGACAAATGGAAAAGAGAACCGCGGGTCGCGATAGCGGACAATACAGAAAGCCCAGTAAGAACCTTCCTCTGTGACGGATGTTCTTGGAAGGGATCTTTGCCTTGGGGCTCGGCACATCTCCGTTCTCAGAGGGTGTGGTGTGGTCCTTCACGGGTCCCGGCAGTGGGGCTGGCTCGTGAATGATCAGTATGTCGTCCTTATTGTGCTGACCCAGGTGCTGCTTAGCGAAGTCGAAGCCCTTCACACTAGGGATCTGCAACTGAAACACACACACACAAGTGAGACAGTCAAGCTGATGGTGAGTGCCAGCAGGATGGTGAGTGCCAACTTCTGACCCAAGAGTGTGCTTTCAATCTTACCCATCAAATTCAACATGCATCTCTAGAACACTGACCCGTGCAAGAATTATACCTTGAGTTTTCAGGAAAGACAGATACTTGCTACAGATTAAAATACAAAGATTAAAAAGTTAGACCACGATATAAGGCATCAGAAGACAATGCTGACCACTGTCACAGCAATGACCCAAGCCTGGATAGTGGCATGGGGTGAGACTCTTCTCAGAGAATGGGGACTTGTGCTAGGACCCGGAGGACAGACCGAATGTAGAAATAAAAAGAGGTGGCTACTCAGAGAATGTCCTCAATTGCATCAGGGGCCAGAGAAGACTTGAGATCTGGTAAAAGATCACATTAGCTGCACTAGAAGGGTCAGGACAGAGGGGAATGAGAGAAGACCAGACTGTAATACCCAGGCGTGGGTATTAACTGTTTCCTTTGCTTCGCTTGCAAAGTAGAGGAAAATAAACCACATATTAGTAGTGGTCCCAAGGGTCTCTTTGGCAGGAGTCCCCCATGCAATTCCATCAGGCTGAATTCTACACTCACAGAGAGTGCTATCACTCAGAAGACAAAGTCCAACTCATCTAAGGAGCCATTCTAGACAATATACTGCATGTGGAAGTGAAAGGTTTTTTTTTTTTTTTGAAAGGTTTTGCAGTATTTGTGCTAACCTTACGTACAGGTGAGCGACAACATCAGTGGCTTCTGTTTGTGATCTCTAAGGTCTTTCAGCACTAAAAAGCTAGGCTGGATGGGTAGAAGGAAAGCAGTCTGCAATAACGACTTATGCCAGCAGAGGGGGACAGAACTTGATACAAATCATGCTTACAAAAACGCTGCTTGGAAACAAAAGGCAAAGACTGGCATGCCTATATTTTCTAAATTAGTAACATCTTGTTACCAGCAGTCAACTTCACCACACACAGGCAGATAGTGCGTGGTGCACATTTCTTGGCTCAAAAACGTTGTTTCCCAAACAATGAGCCCAAACCTGCATCTCCATGACTCCCCCTACCTCCCAGCCATCTTCACCGGGGCTCTGCATATCTCTGGGACTGTGGGCTTCCCAGGTGGAGCAAGTGGTAAAGAATCCGCCTGCCAATGCAAGAGACAGGTTCGATCCCTGGGTCGGGAAGATCCCCTGGAGGAGGAAATGGCAACCCGCTCCAATATTCTTGCCTGGAAAATTGCGTGGACAGAGGAGCCTGGCGGGCTACAGTCCATGGGGTCGCAAAGAGTCAGGCACAACTGAAAATGCATACACACACACACCTTCCTGGGGGCATGTGTTCCTTTTAAAGCAATCAAACGCCAGACAGACAACCTCTGTAGATAAACTTCTGGTTCCTCCTTTCTCAAGAATCCTTCTCCTGCTTTACAGGAGAGGCACATCTCTCATCCATGGGGCTGCTTGGCCCCAGCTACACCTCATTTTAGCTCCATAAGTTTCCTCTAAATGAGAGAGTAACAGATATCATCAATAGTCATCTAATCAAAATCTCCTCTTTTGAAAGTTAGATGATTTGCTTTTATCAAAATTTAAGGAAGAGCCACAGATTGCCTCCTCCAAGCAAAGGTCTCTAAAGTGAATAAGGGAAGAATATAGACAGCATCGCCTCCTTGGTACAGCCTGTGTAGCCAGGTCTAGGAACTAAATGCCTGCCCTGATATACTCTTAGGTTTATGTAAGAAACGTACATCAGTGGGAAGCAGCTATATAGCACAGGGGGCTCAGCTCGGTGCTCTGTGATGACCTAGAGAGGTGGGTGGGAGGCTCAAGAGGGAGGAGCTATAGTTTTACTTACAGCTGATTCACACTGTTGTAAAGCAACACAACACTATAAAAATTATCCCCTAATTAAAAATAAGTTTTTTAAAAAACTGAAAAAAAAAGATGAAAACCTTGGCAAGAAAAAAACATATATATACATCGTAGGGGAACAAAATTTGCTACCCCCAAATGTCTCGAGAGTCCCTTGGACAGCAAGGAGATCCAACCAGCCAATCTTGAAGGAAATCAATCCTGAATATTCATTGGAAGGACTGATGCTGAAGCTCCAATACTTGGGCCACCTGATGCGAAGAGCCGACTTATGGAAAAGACCCTGTTGCTAGGAAAGAATGAGGGCAGGAGGAGAAGGCGGTAAGAGAGGACAAGATGGATGGCATCATCGACTCAATGGACATGAGTCTGAGCAAGCTCCAGGAGATAGTGAAGGACAGGGAAGCCTGGCGTGCTGCAGTCCATGGGGGTGTGACGGGGGGGGGGGGGGGGGCGTGTGTCACAAAGAGTCGGACACGACTGAGCAACTGAACAACAATGTGTCTTTGGCAGGTGTATTATTTCAAGATGAAAACAAGCAAGGCCCAAAAGACTCAGGAAAAACTCTGATATTCCCCCATCTAACTGCCTAAAAAATACAGACAGAGGACCTATTCCAGAAAGAGAGCGATCACCATTCCTCTCTGGTCCCCCATCTCTGCAAGACTCACCAAGCATTTATTTACCAAACCTTTGCTTTTCCATCTCCCTGTGAACTGCCTTCCTCCCTTCTAAAGTCCCAAATCACCGTCTCTGACATCCTCTTTTGTCTTTAGCTGCTGGTGGTATTTAAGGTGAGCACTTTGGCCATTGTGGTGAGTTACTCAGTTCCATACATGGGTCTCTCCTATGAACCCATGTTATTGAAACTTTCTGTGATTTCCTCCTGTCAATCTGTCTCAGGTCGATTTAATTTGTAGACCAGCCTATAAAATTCCTTCCTCCCCGACAATGTCAAAATGCTTCATAAATGCCAAGGCACCAAACAAATGAGACTGACAGCAATATTATTGCTCTTGGTCGATGAAAGTTGATATAAATAGACAGTTGAGAGTTCTCAGAGACCAGATAAAACTATAGATATAAATTTAGATACAAAATGTTTTAATTCAGCAACGTGACCTGCGGTAGACCCCCAATAAATATCTGATGACTGAACAAATTTAAAAAAGGTCACCAAACTTACTGGATTTTGTGGGGAACCAAGAAAAGGGTGTACATCATAAATGAAATACACATCCATTACAGCCTTAAAGTCCTGTTGGCTTTGGTTCATTCCAACTAGCATCTTTAAATACGTTCATTAGATCCCTGACTTCTCTCAGGCTGGGTGAGTCGCCTCCTCCTATGACAATAGAAATTTGGCAACCAGTCTGCTTATACACAAAACAAAGGCCATCTCCACACAGAAGGAAAAAATTAGAGAAAACACTGCTCCCCTCACTTATGGAACTATTAGCTCCCTTTGTTTCTTCCCTGTTTCCCAGAACACTTTTTCTAGTTTTTCTATGTCTTAAAAAAATCTATAGGGTTAAGTCTGGCATATTGTGCTTCCAGCCTTCACACGCAGAAAAAAAGCATCAATCAGCATTTTATAAGAGTCAAGATTCACGAGTGCTTTCAATATTCCTATTAGGACCCAGTTTTTCTAAGCAGACAGCTCTTTTGTTCCTTCTTTAATGTATCACAGAGGGGACAACTCCACTGTCTGTGTCTCACTGGAATATGTCGCTGACAAGTTGGGGTGGGCTGGTACGGCAGGTCAGCCAAGTAACAGGAGAGATGCCGGATGAATTTTAAAATGTGTGAGCCATAAATATAATATGACCCAGATGGAACAACGCAGAGTGAAGTCCCCAGGACTCGGGTTAGCCTGAGCCCCCTTAGGAAGGAGCAGTTGAGATGACAAGGGAAACCACAGAGCCGACCCCCAAAGTGGCTGAACAAAAACGCACCACCTCCAAGACAGCGCCATTGTTTAAGCGCTTGCTGTTTGATGCATGTGGTCGGGGGAGTCACCAGGGCCACCATGCTGTCTCCACTGAGGGGGTGAAGACAAGGCGAGCCTACTGCCACCCCGGGGTCTCCCCTGCAGCCCAGCGTGGGGCCACGGCTCACCCCAAGGTCTAGGAGGTGGGCAAGCAGTTCTCCAAGATCCTCCCACCCCCAGGCCCTGGCAAGTCCTGGTCAGCTGACCCAGAACACCCTGGAGCCACCAACACTTTAGGTGTTAACACGATCCTTGCAGAGAAGGGATGAGACAACTCTGCTCAGATGGGAGGAACTCTTCCAGCTTCACTTCAACCCGCTGATCACACTGCCCTCTTCAGGAACTGTTTCAAACATCAGTGTGTCCAGGGGATTCCCTGGTGGCCCCATGGTTAAGAATCTGCCTCCCAATGCAGGGGACGTGGGTTCGATCCCTGGTTGGGGGACTAAGATCCCCTGTGCTTGGGGTGACTAAGCCCATGCAGCACTGTAACGTCTGAGCCCACGAGCTCTAGAGCCTGGGTGCCACCACAGGAGAAGCTCCCGCTGGAACCAGAGAAAGCCTGGGCGCCACCACAGGAGAAGCTCCCGCTGGAACCAGAGAAAGCCCGGGAGCCACAACAAGAGAAGCTCCCACTGGAACTAGAGAAAGCCTGGGAGCCACAACGAAGAGCCCGGGCACACACCAAAAGACCCAATGCAACTAAATTTGAAAACAAAAACAAATCAATGCGTCCAAGCTACTCTCCCCGCTGACAACCCCTCAGCGCTCCCCCAAGCCGAGAGCATCACCTCCACCCGTTGGCACGTCCCAGAAACCCCTCCAAGCCTCGCTCCTGCCTACACCTGTCACCTTGGTGTTGGCTGTGCCCTTCGCTACATTCACCTTCGCCCCATTCTTCCGGCTGTCCACACCTGCCCTCCCCCACCACCTGGGCCCACTTCCTCTGGCTTCCCCTCCTCAGCCTCCAAGCTTCAGCCCCTTATCTGAGCTGCCCCAGAGCCCTGGACAGAGGCTGCTGTGTGTCGGCTTTGAGCCGCTTCCTCCCTCATCAAAGCCCTCAAAGGCAGGGGCCACATGTTATCTGCACTGGTCACCCAGGCCGACCCTGCTGGGCGGAGAGCAAAGGCTCAGCACTTGAATGAACACGCGGCGTCTGAGGCAGCCCCATCCGGCCGCCCACGGTGCCCGCGAGCCAGGAACCAGGTCCCAGGCCAACCACGGGGTGTGGAACGTCCCCATGAGAAGGAACAAGTTTTCACCAAGCAGGCAACATCTAAGCCAATGCTGTTCATGTCTTTAAATAGAACCTCAACAGGGCGAGGCGGGTCCAAGCTGTAATTTTACTGGTAGCAGTAAAAAGTGATGCCTTTGGGCTACAGATTAAAGAGAATACAGATAAAAAGAAAGACATGCGTTAGGGTTTGTGTTTTTTCTTTTTATCATTCAAAATTTTAAAAGACTGTGCCTCAAAATAGGACAGAATGGCTTCTCTCTCTTATCATATTTCAAAACTAATCTACTCTCAGACAATAGGAAGAGGTTTCCCTCTGGTTACAAGAAGAAAGGGGTGTGGATTTGGGGTCAGCAGATTTATTGTTTCCAGATGTTTGCAGCTCTGGGATTTGCTAAAAGATTTCAGAGAATAGCAGTGAAGCAGCATCAGGGGGCGGGGTGAGCAGAGCAGAGAGTGAAAACAGCCACACAAGAAGGAAAAAGAGCCTCTGCTCTTTTGAGTCACAGGGAAGACAGCATCTTTGCAAAGTGCCCTGAAGAATAGGCTAGAGGCACTTTACTATTGTCAGATAATCTTAGAAGAAACACTTATGAAGCAGAGATGCTTGTTTTTGAACTAAATGGATAGCATCATCTTCTTATTAGAAAAACATGACAAGATCCAAACGATGGGCTCTTATGTCAGCAAAACAAAGACCCTGCTACACTTCTAACCAAGTCAAGGACACCTGTTCTCTTGCGGAATCCTTGGTACAAAAAACCTTTCCTGAAAAGATGCTGTAAAAGTGAATACGCCAACCCAGGCAGCACATGCAGAAGAACACAACTCCAAAGGCGGAAAGTTCTATTGGAAACTGTTTATTTGAGGGATAGCAGCATCAGGGGTTAGAATATTTCAGAACAGTCCGTTGTGAACTTCAGGGATGTGGTTCTCTTGACAGTTTACTGAAGTGAGAGACAATGGATAGGTTTCCACAGGAGTGTTTATGTGAGGAATCACAGCACAGTACAGACCCAAATACAGAACCGTCTACACTGGCTATATCTCTCTGTAACAGGGCTCTTTCACCAGAACCCGAAACATTTCCAAACCGATTGCTGATGTCACCACAGTGAAAGTCACACGATGAATCATTTAGTACAACAAGGACTTTACCCCCCAGGTTTTTTCCATGCTATTCACCAGTCTGACAACAAAACAACCTTAGCAGATTATGTCAATAATAAATGAAGATGGGTAATAAATATAACCTTAATGTATAAACTGCTTCCAAAATGCTGGATAACCATAAGCTTGCAATTTAATCAAGAGTTTGCAATTCTTAGTTAAATCATAAGAAGAAGAATGCGCTTCATTTACTTTTACAAGCAAAATAAATTTTAAATTCTTTTTTTCATCCATCAGAACTTCCCTTGTGGTCTAGTGATTAAGACTCCACACTTTCGATGCAGGGAATGTGGGTTCGATCCCTGGTCTGGGAATTAAGATCCCATATGCTGCACAGTGTGGTCAAAGAAACAACCCCAAAAATGACTTTAAATAGTGCTGAATTAATTTGGGCTTCCCTGGTGGCTCAGCTGGTAAAGAATCCACCTGCAATGCAGGAGACCTGGGTTCGATCCCTGTGTTGGGAAGATCCCCTGGAAAAGGGAAACACTACCCACTCCAGTATTCTGGCCTGGACTGTATAGCCCATGGGGTTGCAAAGAGTTGGATGTGACTTTCGCTTTCACTTTTTTCATCCATCAGGTCTAGGTTTATTATGTACAGGATTTTTTAATACCCAGAAAATCAGAGTAAAATTAGAAGGTTAATAGGTGGTCATGTATTTCCTGTTCTTCTGCCTCTTGATTTCTTTTTCTCACTAAACTCTTAGAGTCCATCGAGTCCTCTAAATGTGTGACCCAGAGTGGATACATGTTATTAGAGTCGGTAGCCACCACTTCTCATGCCCTGGGTGAGGCTGACAGGTGTGCTGAGCTCAGGGTTTGCACCTAACCAGCTCTTCTCTTACTTGGCATGTTCAGGCTTCACCAGAGGAGCCAGACACTGACCAAGATGCTGTGTCTTCACTCTGAAACTTATATGTGACAAATACTGCAGATACTGTTGAAACATAAGTATGAGAAGGGAACTGCTATTATAAACACTAAAAACTGCTATTATAAATTTCCAAGGAATGCCTTGGAAAGACATGGAAAAAGAGTTGCTAATAAAGAAAGAAACTGCTGTCAAATTAGGTGTAAGATTAATTAACTCTAAAAGACTGCAGAGTAGGGTTGGGTAGGGGGGATATGGAAAAAAAAAATAGAAAATTTTGTACTCAGGTTGTTTTGTTCTTCCCTAAAGTATCCCAATCTGGAAACTGCAGCTGATGCATTTTGGGTGTTGTTAACAAGAAAGACCACACAGAATTCCTTTTGGTTGACTAGTACTCCGAACTTTTTTTGAAGGTTGTCAAATAAAGACTCATTATGTACGTACATACATATATATATAATCAAAATGAAAAAGGCACATATTACCACTTTTTAATGATTAAGTGCTTTTGATCAAGGTGATAAGTAGGCTTGCAGTAAGGTAGACAGAAAATAAAGGAGCCACCCAGCGGGGCTGTAGATCAAAGAAAACCTACCTTGGCTCTTGCTCTCTGAACGCGTCCAGGGTTAAAATAGATCAGAATTCATGCACAGAATGGATATGATTTTGTAACTGAATATCTCAAAAATAAAATCACAGTGGAACTCGGAGCCCACAGCATTACTGCGTCTTTACACAGCTTCTTTTCCTGGGCAGGTATTGAACACTACAGAAGACCTGGCTTTCAGCAAACAAACACGGAAGTGAAGGGACACCACCCGCAGGCCCGGAAGATTTCCTGACCAGCCCCTCTCCCCGTCCTTCAGTACCAGGAGCCCGAACTCACCCCAGCCCAGCCCACAAGACGCTCACGTGAACGTGGGGTGGAGGGGCCGCCCCTTACCTTCTGACGCTGCTGAACGTTGGCCACGGTGTCAGGCTGAAAGTCCAGCTTGTCCGTGCGGCAGAGCTTCCAGTAGAGGATGACGACAATCACCAGCACCACCAGCGCCGGCACGACCACGCCCACGATGACCCAGAGGTTGCTGCTCTGGGACTCGGGGGACGGCCTCTTCACCCTGTCCACAGCTGCACACGAGGAAGCAAGGTCTCCCGGTGAGTCCTCTGCGCTCCTTTACTGGACAGTGAATGCCCCCTCTACTAGCAGAAACCCTCCCACGTCATTTCAGCTCAAGACAACTGGGGAGAGATGATGACCCCCTGAAGACAAAAAACGGGATGCAGTAAACACAACTCAGGATGTTCCAGCTACAACACAGCAGATGTCACAGTGACATCCATGACACGTCTAAAGGAACATCGCTAATGCAATGGCCAAGTGAGGTTGATTCCAGGTCTCCTGACGTCCAGCTTATTCTCCTGACATCCAGTTTATTCTACCAGGTCCCTCCCTAAATTCTCACTGCAGCAAGATTTCTAATCCTCACCAAAAATCAGAAATCCCATTAAGGGGTCTGTGAGCACTGTCTTCATTCTTCATCTGGGTCTCTCTCTAAGCCCTTGAAATAGGAATTTGCATTGGAAACCGCTTTACTTAAGGTATAGTTGTCAATTTTACAATTACATTAAAATATTTTTTTTTGGATGTGGATCATCTTTAAAGTCTTTATTTAATTTGTTACAATATTGCTTCTGTTTTATGTTTTGGCTTGTTGGCATGTGGGATCTTAGGTCCCCAACCAGGGATCAAACTCACATTCCCTGCACTGGCAAGTAAAGTCTAAACCACTGGGCCATCAAGGAAGTCCCCTCAACTCACATTCTGAATCCTCCGCCCTCCGCCCCCCTACCTCCCACCGCAACCCCCCCATCTCCCATGGCCTTGGATGATCATGCTGTCATTACTCGGTCCTCAATTTCCTTCATGGGCTCCTCTCCCTAACCCAGCCTCCCAGTACTGGGCCTTCATGCTCTTCATTTTATATTCCTTCTCTTGCAAGATTCAGCTTTTCTTAAAAGCTCAAGTCTTTCCGGTCCTTTTAAAGCTCAGGTTCCAATTACCAGGCTCTGGAAACCAAAACGCCCCCTCCTCTCTGCCCAGCTCCCTCATCCATTACGGTCACTTCACAACAACCTCTCCATGACAACGGTGGATTCCCCTTGTCTAACTTCTTTTGTCCTTGGATGTCTTTGTCTTATAAACAGTAGTGTGCTGTTCTTTCACGATGCATGTTATTACATAAATGTATCATCTTGATATACAATACTACTTCGCTCATTAATATGGTCATGACTCTATGCCTTGTCTGTTCAAACACAACCTCAGTCTTTTTGAGCAGGGACTAAGTTTTATACTTTTTTCATATCCTGTAATGGTTAACACATGCTACGGGATCAGAATGTTTTCACTCGAAGATGTAACAATAAAAAGAGATGCTTAGTGCTGGTTTAAGTTTGGGTTTAGGCCCCTGAGTGACCAGGGAGGGGAGCAAGCCCTCTAAAGCACGTGCACTCTGAAAGAAGCACAAATTACAAAGCAAAGACTCTGCAGGAAATGGGGAAAGTGACAGGGTGTTAACAGTTTGGATCTTTTAGTTTGCCATGAATATAGCTTGTACACGTAGTTTATCTTGCATGAAAACAACTGACAATACTGGAGTTACACAACCAAACTGAGGAGCTGGGACAACTTGAGACTCTTCTTAGTTCTAACCTAGTAAAACCCTGTGACTCATCAAAATGAGGGCCTGACACGGGGTCCACAGCTGTTTTGGGGGCTGGCTCTAGTCTTGGCTGAAGCTTCCAATCCCAGGACTGCTACCCCCGTGGTCTTCAGCACAAAAATGAGCCAAGAGAGGTGCAAAAGCAGATGGAAGTAGCCTTGAAAAGTGCCCAGAGTCTACTGCAATGCATCTTTTCTAAAAAAGTGAGTGCTCAGCTGGACTGGGGCACCCATCCAACAGTCAGAAATACCATCTATGAAGAAATGCAAGTAAGTGTTTCATTATTTTTTCTGGCTGCTTTGAAACAGAACACACCAATACACAATCATCTCTCAAATACACAAACACAAACCACCCGTGGTTAATTGCTTCAACTCTCCCATGATCACCTATAAAATGGAGCAAGTGTGCCCACTGACCCTCTTCCTCGTTAGTTTCCAAGGACAGCTCTTACAAAGAACATTCCATTACTGAGGATCATTGCAAAGCTGTCGTTTTTTAAGAACTGCCTTCATCGCTGAAATTTGGGGGGAGATTTTCAACACTCTCTGATGCTAAACTCCTTCTAAACATTTAGCTATCCCTTTACTGTCGTTGGGAGGAAATATCTCTGGGCTGTTAGGAGGATTGCTCCCAGGAACATAAAGGAAAAACACCCACATTAAAATAGTAGTCTGATTCAGAAAGGCATATTTAGAAAAATATACTCTTTCATGTCTCTCCTTTTCTTACTTTTAAATAACCAAAATCTGTGAGTTGGGGAAAAAAAGGCATTAAGAATAGCCATCTCGAGGAGGGGCAGGAGCCCAGACTCTCCCAGCAATAATAAAGACATATCAAAACACCCCTAAATTATGAGTGCTGTAAGGACAGGGTGGGAGAGAAATAGGATTGAAAAGGCTAAGGATCAAGGACTTCTTTGTATTATAAGACCCAGGAGGAAGCCAATAAATTCAGAAGGTACCTCCCAGCTTCCTGTTTGACTCACTGTCCCCACCCCAACATTCAAAATGTGACATATAAGATTTTGGAATAAATACAGAGAAAATACAGTATTTTACCTAGGATAAATCTTTTTTTTTTTTTAGTACAGGAAGAAGGGAAAAATATTAAAGTTAACTTAAGCTACTAAAACTCACTATAACACTATGAATATAAAATGCTGGGTAAGAAAAAGAACCATGAATGCTACAACTACATGCAACTTAAATAAAGAAGGTCCTGGCAAACTAATTTTAATGACTGACCTCTTATATAAGTGACACCTAATAATAAAGATATAAGACACAAATCTACTATGCACACATAAGAAGGCTTTAAATTCAGAGATTATCATCAAAGAAAGACTGACTTTTGACCCCAGCTCAGCACAGATGACTATGAGGGGCCAAGTCTCATGCACTCACGTTGGGCAACAGCGCCTTGAATTCGGTAACCCAAGATGATGGCTGCTCTCTGGATGTCTATCTTGTTAATCAGATCTGAAGACTTGACTGCACTGAGTCTCTCTCCATCTTGATCCTCCACAAAGTAGATGAGCTGCACGGGATTGTCGTCTCCCTCGAGCCTTGACACATTTACCACCTGAAAGATAACAGAAACCATTAGCGTTTTAGAAGCTCACGTTTTCAGATGCCCTTTCTTGGGAGCACTCAACC
This sequence comes from Cervus canadensis, assembly GCF_019320065.1. Lineage (NCBI taxonomy): Eukaryota > Metazoa > Chordata > Mammalia > Artiodactyla > Cervidae > Cervus > Cervus canadensis. Next base: position 97,039,867 of record NC_057388.1, read on the forward strand.
TTGACTGTGTTACTCAGGATTTATTCCTATCCTCCTAATAAGGTCATCACACCACTCCAGATCCCAGAATCCCCAGGATGCTCTCTTGATGAGAAGAAAAACAGTTAAAAGGAAAGTTCCTCTCTGCAGAAATAACAAGTGTGCTTTGTTTTGCTCAGTCTCCTTTGAGACAAAGGAGCAAGGAGGGTACATAGAATATACCAAGTCCAGTCTAGAACTGCTATCAACCAGCTCCAACAGGTCACGGGAGAGTGCTGTCGTCCTCCCAACACCCCTGGTTCTCTCAAACTATTAGTGGTTCTAGCCAATCCTTTCTCAAATCTGTTAGCATTTTCTCCCTGTTCTTCGAGGGCAGAGTTTCTCAACCTTGGCACTATTGCCATTTTTGATCCAGATAATTCTTTGATGTGGGACTACCCCAAGTATCATAGGATGTTTAGCAGCATCTCTGCCCTCAACTTGCTAAAGGCCGGTAGCAATAGCCATGCCCTTCCTCACCAGCTGTGAAAACCAAAAATGTTTCCAAACATTGCCAAATGTACCCTGGGGGACAAAATCATCCCCTGTTGAGAACCAGTGCTCTTGAGATAATAAATTTATAATTTTTTAATATCCCACTCTCAACAAGAGATAGATCATCCAAACAGGAATCAATAAATAGCAGATTTGAACAATGCTGCAGACCAAATGAACCTAACAAACATACATAGAACATTCCCTCCAATGGCAACACAATATACATTCTTCTCAAGTACACATGGAACGTTTTCTAGGGCAAATCATATGTTAGGCCATAAAACAAGTCTCAAGGTGGATGTGAGTTTAAGCAAGCTCCAGGAGTTGGTGGTAGACAGGGAAGCCTGGCATGCTGCAGTCCATGGGGTCACAAAGAGTTGGACATGACTGGGTGACTGAATTGAACTGAAACTGAACCAATAAAAAGAGATAGGACTCAAAAACTATAAATGAAACAGAAGACATTACATTAGATACCATAGAAATATAAATGATCAAAAGAGACTACTGTGAACAATTATATGCCTACAGATCTGACAACCAAGAAGAAATGGATAAATTCCTAGAAACATACAACCTACCAAGACAGTATCATGATGAAATAGAAAATCTATTCAGACCAATAATGAGTAAGGAAATTAAATCAGTAATCACATACTTCCCATCCAAAAAAAAAAAAAAAAGCCCAGAACCAGATGGTTTCACTGATGAATTCTATCAAATATTTAAAGAAAAATTTAAAACCTCAAAATTTTCCAAAAAATTGAAGAGGAGGAAGCACTCTCAAATTGATTGTATAAGACTAACATTATCTTAAATACCAAAGCCAGGTATAGACACTACAAGAAAAGAAAACTACAAACCAATATCTCTAAGAAACACAAATGCAAAAATTTTCAACAATCTTAGCAAACCAAATTCAACAATAAATCATACAAGCATATCAACAGATGCAAAAAAAGCATTTGACAAAACTCAAAATTCGTTTATGATAAAAACTCTCAACAAATTGAGTCCAGAAGAAACATATCTCTATATAGAAAAAATCATATATGACAAATACACAGTTAACACTGTACTCAATGATGAAAGGTTGAAAGCTTTTCCTTTATGATCAGGAATAAGATGAGATTCTCCACTCTCACTATCCCTATTCAACACAATCCTAGAAATCCTAAGTGGAACAATCAGGCAAGAAAAATAAATAAAAGGCATCCAAATTGAAAAGGAAGAAATAAAACTGTCTTTGTTTGTAGATGACATGAAATTATATACAGAAAACCCTAAAGACCCTCCAAAAACAAACCCAAAAAACTAGTGGAATGAATAAGTAAATTCAGTAAAGCTGTAAGATATAAAATGAACATACAGAAATCACTTGTATTTCTATATACTAATAACAAAGTATCTGAAAAAGAAACAAACAGTCCCATTCAAAATAGCATCAAAAATAATCAACTATTTAGGAATAAATTTAACCAAGGAGGTAAAGATCTGTATACTGAAATCTATAAGACACTGATGAAAGAAACCGAAGATTACACAAATAAATGGAAATATGTCCCATAGTCATGGATCAAAAGAATACTGTTAAAATGTCCATACTATCCAAAGCTATCTACAGATTCAACGCAGTCCCTACCAAAATTCCAATGGCATTTTTACAGAAATAAAACAACAATCCTAAAATTCATATGAAACCACAAAAGACCCTGGTGACAAAAAAGCCAAGAATACTCAATGGGGAAAAGAAAGTCTTTTATAAATGGAGTTGGGAAAACTGGATATTCACATCCAAAAAGATGAAACTGGATACCATCTTACACACAAAAATTAACTCTAAATGGAAACACCTGAAACCACAAAACTCCTACATGAAAACATATGACAAAAGCTCTGTCATTGGTCTTGGCAATGGTTTTTGGATAAGACATTCAAAGCACAAGCAACAAAGCAAAAATAAACAAATGGGACTACATGTTAACAAAAAAGCCTCTATACAGCAAAAGAAACAATCAACAAAATGAAGAGGCAATCTATGAAATAGGATAAAATATTTGCAAATCATGTATTCAATAAGGGATTAATATTCAAAATATATTAAGGAACTCATAAAACTCAATAGCAAAAAAAAAAAAATCTGATTAACAAACAAGCATCAATTCAGTTCAGTTTAGTTCATTCAGTCATGTCCAACTCTTTGCGATCCCATGGACTGCAGCACACCAGGCTTCCCTGTCCATCACCAACTCCTGGAGCTCGCTCAAACTTATGTCCATTGAGTCAGAGATGCCATCCAACTATCTCATTCTCTGTCGTTCCCTTCTCCTCCTGCGTTCAATCTTTCCTAGCATCAGGGTCTTTTCCAAAGAGTCAGTTCTTCACATCAGGTGGCCAAAGTATTAGAGCTTCAGCTTCAGCATCAGTCCTTCCAATGAATATTCAGGACTGATTTCCTTTAGGATTGAACGGTTTGATCTCCTTGCAGTACAAGGGACTCAAGAGTCTTCTCCAACACCATAGTTCAAAAGCATCAATTCTTCGGCACTCAGCTTTCTTTAAAAAAAAAAAAAAAAAAAGCTTTGACTACACAGACCTTTATCAGCAAAGTGATGTTTCTGCTTTTTAACACACTGTCTAACATCAGGGTCTTTTCCAGTGAGTCAGTTCTTCACATCAGGTGGCCAAAGTATTAGAGCTTCAGTATCAGTTTTTCCATTGAATATTCAGGGTTGATTTCATCTAGGATTGACTGGCTTGACCTCCTTGCAGTCCAAGGGACTCCAACTTCTCCAACACCACAGTTCTAAAGCATCAATTCTCTGGTGCTCAGCTTTCTTTATGGTCCAACTCTCACATCCATACATGACCACTGGAAAAACCATAGCTTTGACTAGATGGACCTTTGTTGGCAAAGTAGCATCTCTGCTTTTCAATATGCTGTCTAGGTTGGTCATACCTTTTCTTCCAAGGAGCAAGCGTCTTTTAATTTCATGGCTGCAGTCACCATCTGCAGTGATTTTGGAGCCCGAGAAAATAAAGTCTGTCACTGTTTCCATTGTTTCCCCATCTATTTGCCATGAAGTGATAGGACTGGATGCCATGATCTTAATTTTTGGAATGCTGAGTTTTATGCCAGCTTTTTGACTCTCCTCTTTTATCATGAGGCTCTTTAGTTTTCCTTCACATTCTGCCACCAGGGTGATGTCATTTGCATATCTGAGGTTATTGATATTTCTCCCAGCAATCTTGACTCCAGCTTGTGCTTCATCCAGTATGGCATTTTGCATGAGGTACTTCGCATATAAGTTAAATAAGCAAGGTGACAATATACTGCCTTGACATATTCCTTTCCCAATTTGGAACCAGTCTGTTGTTCCATGTCCGGTTCTAACTGTTGCTTCTTGACCTGCATACAGATTTCACAGGAAGCAGATAAGGTGGTCTGGTATTCCCATTTCTTAAAGAATTTTCTACAATTCGCTGTGATCCACACAAAGGGTTTAGCAAAGTCAATGAAGCAGAAGTAGATACTTTTCTGGAATTCTCTTGCTTTTGCAATGATCCAACAGATGTTGGCAATTGGATCTCTGGTTCTTCTGCCTTTTCTAAATCCAACTTGAACATGTGGAAGTCCACGGTTCACATACTGCTGAAGCCTGGCTTGGAGAATTTCGAGCATTACTTGGCTAGTGTGTGAGATGAGTCCAACTGTGCGGTAGTTTGAGCATTCTTTGGCATTTCTTTTCTTTGGGATTGGAATGAAAACTGATCTTTTCCAGTCCTGTGGCCACTGTTAAGTCTTCCAAATTTGCTGGCGTATTGAATGCAGCACTTTCACAGCATCATCTTTTAGAATTTGAAATAGCTCTACTGGAATTCCACCACGTCCACTAGTTTTGTTCGTAGTGATGCTTCCTAAGGCCCATTTGACTTCACACTCCAGAATGTCTAGCTCTAGGTGAGTGATCACACCATCATGGTTATCTGGGTCTTAAGATCTTTCCTGTACAGTTCTCTGTATTCTTGCCACCTCTTCTTAATATCTTCTGCTTCTGTTAGGTCTATATCGTTTCTGTCCTTTATTGTGCCCATCTTTGCATGAAATGTTCCCTTGGTATCTCCCTTGGAAACAAATGGGTATAGGATCTGAATAGACATTTTTCCAAAAATACACAAATGGCCAATGGGTACATGAAAAAGAACTCAATATCACTAATTATCATGGAAATGCATTTCAAAACCACAGTGGGATATCACCTCATATCTATTAGAATGACTATTATCAAAAGCATAGGAGATAAATGCTAGTGAGGATGTAGAGAAAAGGGAACCTTTGTGCACTACTGGTGGGAACGCAAGTTGGTACAGCCACCGTGGAAGATAGTGTGGAGGTTCCTCAAAAATTTAAAACTAGAACTAGTATGTGGTCCAGGAGCTCCACTTTGGGGTACATATCCAAAGTAAATGAAATCACTGTCTTTGACAAGATATCTGCACCCCAAGTTCACTAGATTCAACAGACAGGACATGGAAGTAACCTAAAGTGTCCATCTATGGACAAATGGATAAAGAAAATGTGACATGATACATACACATGTGTGTACACACACAATGGAATAGTATTCATCCAAAAAAGAAGAAAATCCCATCATTTGCAACTATCTGGGATGAACCTTGAATGTATTCCACTAAGTAAAGTAAGTCCAACAAAGACAAATACTGTCTGATTTCACGCATGTGGTGGAATCTAAAACAGTCAAACTCATGGAAAGAGTAGATTGGCGGTTGCAAGGGTGGAGGGGAAGAGAAATGGGGTGATGGTGGTCAAAGGGGGTCACTTCCAGTCATCAGGTTCTAGGGATCTAATGTACAGCATGGTGACTACAGTTAATAATATTGTACTGCATACTTGCTGCTATGAGAATAGACCTTAAAAGTTCTCACCACACACACAAAAAATAAGTATGTGAGCGATGGATGTGCTAACTAATCTTATACTAGTAATTGTTTCACAACGTATATATAAATCAACGGAGAGGGAGATGGCAACCCACTCCAGTATTCTTGCCTGAGAAATCCCATGGATAAAGGAGCCCCCTACAGTCCATGGGGTCACAAAAGAGTTGGACATGACTTAGCAACCAAACAACATACATAAATCATATCATCACACAGTACACTTTAAATTTACACAATGTTATATGTCAATTACTTCACAATCAAGTTGAAAAAATTTCATAAACTCATTATCTGCTGGGTCAATACTTTGACTTGTCCCAAAATTTGTATCTCTCTGGTGTTAACAGGGAAGTCCTGTTACATTAGTACTTCAGAATCTAGGACACTTGATATATCACAGTTTTGCATAAATATAGCTTTCTATTTTGTTGCTATTTCTCTTAGTAATATACAACTTTATGGCCCCTTTAGACTCCAGCAAAATAGTGGACTGACATTCTGAGAGAATGATCAATGGTAATCCCAAGCCCTCTATTTTAGACACATAATTTGAATGTTTGGGCTCTACATTTGCCATTGGCAAAATGTAGCTGCTACTTTGCTAGCCACAATACAGAACTGTAATAGTGCCCTGTGCTCTGGACATGGCTGTTGGCCTCTTTCTTCACCACTGGAAACTTCTGGCAAACTTCTGGCCACTATTTCATGATTTCATTGTGAACGCCTACTTCCAGATCATGTATAAAGATCCTTAACATAGGTCCAAACTCTCATCCCTGGAGAATCTGTTCTTTATACCTCTGCATCTTAAGAACGGCTCACCTGTCCAGGCCTTCATTTGTTGTTTCTAGGCCTTCATTTGCTGTTTCTAAGTTAGTTCCTTGACCACTTCTCCCTAACCACCTACTTCCTCCCCCAGAACTGTGCTATAATAGTTGATTTTCATTAGCCTTTAGAATGGAATACTATAAAGGGCTACTGAAATGCAATAGATTATATCCACCTGCCTGTCTACCTATGTGCCTATTTATTCCACTTTAAAGTTCTGATAAGTTTTAGAAATGCTTCTTCTTGCAGAAACCATACACCCAAATATCCAGTGACATCTACCTTGATTAAAAATTCTACATGCTTCTCCAATCTGAAAGTAACAGTCTGTAAAATCCCAGCATCCTTTCTAGATGACTTCGTATCAGATTCATATCTGAAATCCATAAAACCAGGCTGTGACAGTCATCATTTGGGGCAACATTTTCTATGTTATTTAAAAAAAAAATTTCTGATTAAAATCACATATTCAACTATACAAATTATACACTCATTGAAGAAATTTTGAAGAACAAGAAAAATAAGGATAAAGAATAAAACAAAAATCACCTGAAACTCAGTCAACCAAAGAAAATCATTGCAAATATTTTGGCATATTTCCTCCTGTCATTTTTTTCATATGTACATTAATATTTGGATTATATTGCATATATTCATTTATAGCCCCTTTTTACTTGAGCTTTTTTCTATATTCCCTCACTAATTAAAAAAAAATGATAATGGGACATTCTAACATAAAGATTTCACTACAGTTTATCTGCCCATTCTCTAATTGCTGGACATTGAGCTTGTTTTAATACTTTCACTTTTACACATTATGGGTTTGTTTGTTTTTTTTTATCACCAAAAATACCTTGTGTTGAGGTTTAGCAGATTAACAACGTTGTGGTAGTTTCAGGGGAACGGCAAAGGCACTAAACCATACATATAAAACATGAATCCATTATCTCCCAAACTCCCCTCCCATCCAGGCTAGCACATAACATTGAGCAGAGTTCCATGTGCTATACAATAGGGTCTTTACACATTATGTTTTTTTCTTTAATTAACTTATTTGCTTTATAATATTGTGTTGGTTTCTGCCAAACATCAGCATGAATCAGCCATAGCATTATGTTTTGATGAAGAGTCCTGGTTGTACATAAATCCTTGCCTACATCTCCATGTTTGGTCACTCTAAAGCGGAAGACACATAGGGCATGCTTTCTAAGCAATTCATTAGGCGGCACCATGAGCCTAGGATGACTTGGTTAACTTTCAAAGATTCCACATTTCTATCTCAGGGAACTTGCACAACTAATTAAACACATCATTATGGAATTTTATGGTCCTCTACTGCTATTTTATGTGCATAAATTAACCTCCACCCAGACCTTGAGCTCTATGAAGCCAAGGCTGCTAAATAAGGCAAGGCTTTTAATGTTCATTTTTATTCTTAGTATTATAGTTATTTGCTTAATATTGCTCTTTTTTTTTTTTTTTTTTTTTTTAGTTTTTCAATTTCTGTATATTCTATAGCATCTGGCAAAGTAACTAGTTTAGAAACCTAATAACCACCTTTCTGGGAGGGAAAATAAAGAGCAACATTTACAGAGAAAAACTCGGTAAAAGAGCTGAGGGATAATGGTGATGCCAGTTCTCGGCAAACTGCCCAGCTCCCCACCCAAGTGTCAGCTTCACATCTTTCTCTCGAAAGCCTCTAAACCACCAGTCTCTACATCTCTGCACGCTGGGGTTTCACCCTGGCTTCTCGTCCCTGGAATGGCATAGCTCCAAATATCCCATTTCCCTAGCTTTACAAGTCAGCATTGGTAAAGACAAAAATCCAAAATAATGTAATTCATATCGAGATGGGAATTAATTACAGCCCCAACCCCCAACTCTTGAGTATATGCATTTTTAAATGGGTCACTTTTCGATTCAAATGGATCTGTCATTGCAACCTTTCTGCCAGTTTATGTCGTGAAGACAATTTGGGCAACAAGGGACAACCAGGGCTGGCGGGAGGCGGGGAAGACAGAGTGCTGGAATAGAGGACAACATTTTCCTCTTTCCCATCTCTCAAGGTTTCTCACAGCTGAATGATTTACCTCTACGATGCTATCAATAATGCTTACCATTCCATAAAACTGTTTTGGTAACTAAAAAACTACTCTTTGAAAAATCAGATCATCCAGTGGCAATCCACTTATACATTCTTTTGCTGTGGTCCCCACAAGGCCATTTGCTGCATTAAGGATTCGGGAAGTATCTGTCCAGACTCTAGTGGAACCGAAATGCTGACGCATTCACTGCCGCTGAAGAGAGCAATCAGTCTATTTATCAAGATTCTTCTCCTGGCATTTTCCATTTGTGTGAAAACACGGCTCATTTTTAGACGGCTCCTCTGTCCTTCCCCTCCCTCCTCCTCCGGCCGTCTCCTTACCTGCACCATGCTGTTCCCAGCAGCAATGGTGGCCCTTCTCCACATCCGTCTTCTGGTGGAAACCTCGCTGAGCAGCTGGGCCAGCTTGCGCTCCATCTCAGCTTGAAACACTTCATTCTGGAGCTGCTTCTCAACAACACCCAGGAGGACTACATTCAAGGTGAAACACACAGAGGCCCCCAAACAAGTTAACAGTGGAGAGGAAAGAGTGTGTGCAAAGGAAATTAACCCAGGCTTACTATAAAATGCCAATCCCTAGGAAGGAGACATTAAAAGGGGAAAGAGGGAAGATGAATGGGGTGCGGGAGAGCCCCAGGGAGGATAGGTCATGGGTCTTATCTCTAAAGTTCACAAAGACTGGTGGCCAGAAGTCCCAGGAGTTCAGCAATGCAGGAGCTTTGGAGCTAAGAGCTCCTGCTGCTGCTGCTAAGTCGCTTCAGTCGTGTCCGACTCTGTGTGACCCCATAGACGGCAGCCCACCAGGCTCCGGCGTCCCTGGGATTCTCCAGGCGAGAACACTGGAGTGGGTTGCCATTTCCTTTTCCACTAAGAGCTCCTACACAAGATCAAATGTTTTGTCTGCACTCATTTCAAAATTTCTGTAAATGGTCTGAGCTCATATTCTATCTTGACTCAAGATTCAGACTCATTAACTGACTTGAGATAAGGAAGCCTGTCTTCAGACATCTGGATTATCTAAACAGACAACGGCTTCTCAGCATGGTATAGAAGAAAAAAGTCTGAGTTTTTCAGCCAAAACTGGCTCAAATCCCCTTTGAGATAGGACCACGTGTAAGTCACTTAACCACTAGGAAAATTATTTTGAAAATAAAGCCACTGTACCATGCAAAGAGGTGGGGCCTTTATCAGGCATCATGTTGTACATGAGCAATGAAAACTTGCAGGGCCCAGGAACCTGTCCATAATGATGATCCCCACTTTGCAAGCTTCCTCCCACGACCAGTGAGGTACCAGGCTGCTTCCACACTGTCGTAGACTGGGCATCTTTTACTCTTTTGTGTCCCAAGTTAAAAAGCCTTTATCTGCAATTCCACAGCTATGAATATCTGACCCAGGCCCACAAGACTTTAAAACACGCTTCTTAACTGCTCACCAAGTTACCTTATTTGTCCTTATCAAACCAGACATATGAGGCTTTTAGGGGAAAAGAAGAGATCCTTGCTTTGGAACCTTGTCCTGTTCTGGTCAGAAGATTGTCAATTCCTGTTAGACTTTGTCCTGAACTTGACGTATGAATTTTAAAGAAAGCCAATCCTTTCTGTGCCATAACTCAGTGGGACATATTCTCGCGGTCGAATCTGAATCCCTTTTTTCATTCATTCTTTGCCAGGAATCTAAGGTACATGTTGCCCTGAATTTAGGGCTCAGAAACAGGAAAGGCGGTGTCCCTCTCAATACCCCAGCACAGGCTTCTTCCTCTTACAGTTTCTCAAAACATTATGTAAGTTAAACATACCTGTTCTTACCCAGGAGGACTTCAACAGCTGAGATAAGTTGAGCTGTGGGTACTGGAAGGCTATAAGAAGGAAAGAGTTAGAAAAGGAGAAAGATCTGTTAAAAAAAAAAAAATGTTTGCAACAGTCAGAAAGGTGAGTGTTCTAGGGAGTGAGGGATAAAGTCACAATATGCCATCTCTCCTTCACTAATCAGCTCTGCCTGTGGGCGCAAGGCTAGGGTGCCAGGCTGGGGTGAAGGCAGAGACAGTGACAGGGTCCTGAGCGCATCAGCCTCCAGGAGAAAGAGGGAGAAAAGGAAAGAAAGGGCGACATCATGGGACACTGTTTCACAGAGCTCACCCTTAAGTTCCCCTTGAAATGTCACAATTCCAGAGCAACCAGTTTTCACTCCGTGTTCCTCAGAGCCCTGGAAATTCCCAGCAATGACTCAGACAGGGTAAAGTGACCCAATGTCTGGCATACTTATTATTTCATCCATACCTGCACAATGTATCACTGAAAGTTGCTATTCGTAAATAACAATTTCATCCCTGTCTACTTCTGCATTTTACAAGTTATCCTTTTTCATTTAATTCACTTCAGTTCAGTTCAGACGCTCAGTCGTGTCAGACTCTTTGTCACCCCATGAATCACAGCACACCAGGCCTCCCTGTCCATCACCAACTCCCGGAGTTTACTCAAACTCGTGTCCATCAAGTCGATGATGACATCCAGCCATCTCATCCTCTGTCGTCCCCTTCTCCTCCTGCCCCCAATCCCTCCCAGCATCAGGGTCTTTTCCAATGAGTCAACTCTTTGCATGAGGTGGCCAAAGTATTGGAGTTTCAGCTTCAGCGTCAGTCCTTTCAATGAATATTCAGGACTGATCTCCTTTTGGATGGACTGGTTGGATCTCCTTGCAGTCCAAGGGACTCTCAAGAGTCTTATCCAACACCACAGTTCAAAAGCACCAATTCTTCAGCGCTCAGCTTTCTTCACATTCCAACTCTCACATCCATACATGACCACTGGAAAATTCATTTAATTAACACTACACTAAAATAACAAAAGGCTTCCCAGGTGATTCCCAGGTAGCTCAAATGGTAAGGAATATGCCTGCAATGCGGGAGACCTGGGTTTGGTCCCTGGGTCGGGAAATCTCCTGAAGGAGGGCGTGGCTACCCACTCCAGTACTCTTGCCTGGAGAATCCCATGGACAGAGGGGCCTTGTAGGCTACAGTCCATGGGGTTGCAAAGAGTCAGACACGACTGAGCGACTAACACACAAAACACGGTAATAATCATTAAGCCATTTGGCTGTTCCATTCTGAAAAAGAATTTGATATCTTTTTTTTCCCTTGACTTCAACTCTGGAATCTACTGTTTTTTTGAAGTAAATATTTCCCTTATCCTGACTCCACTCCCTTTGTACTGTGAACTGAACTGTTTCCACCAGGAAGGAAGGTTTTGTTGGTTTTCATTTCTGCTTTGTTTTTCTTCTTAAATGTACACACAGTAAACCTTGGTCTTTTTGCTGTATATTTAGGTTGGTGCAAGCATAATTGCGGTTTTGGACCATGATTTTTAATTCATTATAACTAGGCTCAACACATCTTTATTAATCAAAATAGGAACCAAAACAATCAACACATCTTTGCCAATGAGAAATAAGTTTGTTTATTCCTGTAGTGTGAAAATCCATGCTTCAGGATCTGATGAACTCTTGGAAAGCATTTGCTGCATCCTGCTAGGTGTGGAAGCATTTTCTCTGCATAAAGTTGTCACGATGCTTGAAGAAGCGGTAGTCAGTTGGCGAGAGGTCAGGTGAATATGGCAGATGAGGCAGAACTTCATAGCCCAATGCATTCAACTTTTGAAGCACTGGTTGTGTGACATGTGGTCAGGTGTTGTTGTGGAAAAGAACTGGGCCCTTTCTGTTGCCCAATGCTGGCTGCAGGTGTTGCAGTTTTCAGGGTATCTCATCAAATTGCTGAGCATACTTCTCAGATGGAATGGTTTCGCCAGGATTCAGAAAGTTGTAGTGGATCAGACCAGCAGCAGACCACCAAACAGTGACAATGACCTTTTTTTGGTGCAAGTCTGGCTTTGGGAAGTATCTTGGAGCTTCTTCTTGGTCCAACCACTGAGCTAGTCATTGCTAGTTGTCATATAAAATCCACTTTAAATCCCACAACACAATCTGATTGAGAAATGGTTCACTCTTGTTGTCTAGAATAAGAGGACACTTCAAAATGACAATTTTTTTTTATTTTCAGTCAGCTCACAAGGCACCCACTTATCAAGCTTTTCCACCTTTCCAATTTGCCTCAAGTACCAAATGACTGTAAAATTGTCAATGTTGAGTTCTTCAGCAACTTCTTGCGTAGTTGGAAAAGGATCAGATTTGCTGATGGCTCTCAATGCCATTGTCAACTTCCGAACTACGTTCCTCATCTTCAAGGCTTTCCTCTCCTTTGCAAAACGTCTTGAACCACCACTGCACTGTACATTCATTAGCAGTTCTTTGGCCAAATGCTTTGTTGATGTTGTAAGTTGTCTCTGCTGCTTTACAACCCATTTTGAACTCAAATAAGGAAATCACTCAAATTTCCTTTTTGTTTAGCATATTTCCATAGTCTAAAATAAGTATAAAATACACAGCCAGTAACAAGTCACTAGCAAAAAAAATAAAAATAAAAATAAAGTGAGAAATGGGCATTAAAATGATGTATAACATAACCAAGTTTATTTAAGAAGGTGAGGGTGGGATGTTTCGAGAGAACAGCATCGAAACATGTATATTATCTAGGGTGAAACAGATCACCAGCCCAGGCTGGATGCATGAGACAAGTGCTCGGGCCTGGTGCACTGGGAAGACCCAGAGGAATCGGGTGGAGAGGGAGGTGGGAGGGGGATCAGGATGGGGAATACATGTAAATCCATGGCTGATTCATGTCAGTGTATGACAAAAACCACTACAATATTGTAATTAGCCTCCAACTAATAAAAATAAATGAAAAAAAAAAAGGTATTCCAATATCAAATGGAGAAGTTCAACAATGCAAAACCGCAATTACTTTTGCACCAACCTAATAGTTTTATGAGTTTTGACAAGTGCATAGAGGTGTGTAACCACCACCATAATAAACAAGACACTCTCATCACTACCCCCTCCCCCTACTCCAAGCTGCTTTCCTCATACCCTTCACCCCTGGTAACCACAGATCTGTTACTCAGTCCCTCTGGTTTCACCTTTTCCAGGACTGGTATAATCTTGGATGGCACCCTTGGCTCTCTAAAGAGAATAACAACGCAAGCCTGGGGGGAGAGGAAGGCTCTGGAGGCCCACCTCCACGTGATCTGAGGAGCTCCAGTTTTATCTGATTTATATTCTGCCTTTCTGCTAGCTATTCTGTTTGAAGAGGTCCACCAATGCAAGCGCTCCCAGCCACATTCCCCGGGAGAGCACCACTCACGTTCAGCGATCTGCAGCACCGGGTACCCCAGGTAGAAACTGAACTCCACCACGCTCAGGTTTCTGAGCAGCTCGCTCACTTCAGATCCGTTCAGAAACCCCTGCGAGCCTCTGACAGCAAAGACGATGTTCACAGGGCCCCGGCGAGGAGCCAGCCTCGAAGATCCCACAGTGATATTCAAGATCTGAAAGAAAGAAATCAGAATAAGTTTCTAAGATAAATTAAAATGTCCAGGTAAAAGCTTGACTATGATTTCTCTCTCACAATTGCCCTCACCAAATTTTTTTTTTAAAAAAAGAATATTTTTAAAGGAAGAGTAATTGGCTTCACAGCCAGGTTCCTTTTTGTAATAATTTTAAACCCTCAGTTTATTGAAAACATTTTTTTACATTAAATAGAGAACTGAGCACATGTATTTATAGTTCCTCCCCTTTTCGTTCCCACCCCAAATCCCACTGATATAACAATAAGATGAACAAAGGGGAATAAATCTACAAAGACGCCGAGAAAAGAAGAAAACCAGAGATTCTGTCAAATTACTGGAAGCTGGAGACAGGGTGGGAATCATGTTGATACAAACCAAAATGGAGGGAACCAAGACCCCAAAACACACACATGCACAGACCACAGTGGACTGAGATGGGTCTCCTCCAGGGGCCCCAGGAGGCCTCCTCCCAGAGATCTGCAAGAACTGAGACCAGAGTGGGCTGCAGGACAGCCGCTGGGGTCACTAGGTAAAGGCTGGGTGCCAACCACTGATTCGGGTATCTCCCACCCCGCTCCCTTCCCACGTCACACCCAGGCCAACTCAGAAGGGCTAGCAGCCCCAGCTCCACCCCAGGAAGCTGAAGAGCTGCTCCCTGAGGAAGATGAGCTCCTGGTCTGAGAGGGCCCAAGACCCTTTGTGGGGCAGCCTCTAAGCAGGAAGATGGGTGAAAATAACCACAGTGCACACAGCGACAAAGAAGGAAAAGGAGTGAAAAGGAGGAGCTGTTCTACCATGAAAAATACATCAACACACCGCACCCCCAGGATACAACCTCCTCATCTCATACAACGGTTGCCTGTCCCTGACCAAATATTGCCTGGTACCCAGGGCTCCAGTGAACTCTCCTATCAGGAGAGAGGGCTGATGTAGACACAGACTCTATAGCTGATAGGGAAAGATGAATGAGGTGCTAAAACCACCTTCTTCCTCATTCCTAAAGACAACCACTAATGGTCAGCAGATGCTTACAGAAAACTATTAGCATGAAAGTGAAGACCCAAGATAAACATAGAACAATGGCAAAGAATGCAGAGAAAACTTAGGACACGGAAGACAACCTATTAAAAATTAAAAATTCTAAAAAAAAAAAAAAATTAAAAATTCTAATTAACATCCTCAGAAACTTTCAAAGGAATACTGTAACATCATTCAAGATAAGCCTGTGTTATTATAGAGAGCCTGCAATGAAACAAAGAACAAATAACAATGAAATGATAGCTAAAAGAAAATTCAATAGAGGAAATGAACAACATAATGAACACAGCTGAGGACTACATCAACAACTTGGAGGACAAGATTTAGAAATCTGTAAAAGCAGGGAACTTCAAAAAGAGGTAGAAGGACTTCCCTGGTGGTCCAGTGGTTAAGAATCCACCTTACAATGCAGGGGACTTGGGTTTGATTCCTGGTCAGAAACTAAGATCCCACATGTCGCAGGACAATGAAGCCCATGTGCCTCAACTACTGAGCCTGCCTGTGCCACTACTAGAGAGAAGCCCTAATGCCACAATGAAGAGCCTGCACACCGCAACAAAAGATCCCGCATGCTGCAACTAAGACCTGACCCAGCCAAAAATACATAAATAAATATTAAAGAGAGAGAGAGAGATGGAAAAAGTAACAAATAATGCATGGGGAATCCAGGATCACCAAAATCTTTTTAACATGAATTCAAAAAAGAGAAAACAAAGAATATGGAGGAATAAATATCAAAGAAATGTAAAAACATCAGTTTCCATGTGGTACAAAGCCTGTTCTTTGATTAGTACCATATTCTGTTCATACAGTGAAGCACTGCATTTCATGGTATTCCATAAAATGAAATTCCATACTATGAAACTCTGGTGTATTCAGGCATTCCCCTCATTGGATATTTAAGTTGATACTGTTCTTTTCTAGAACATTCTTACATTTCCCACATAGGCCCATCTCTCTTCAGCTCACCACATCTGAGCTCCCTGGTTATTGGGCCACTCCGTAAACTTTCAAATATACTTTAGTCTATTCATGCTCTGTGGGCTCAATGCCATGCAAAGAGATGCTCTCTAATCCATGAAAACCGAATCTCCTCTGCTGTAGGGAATTAGTAAGAGTTAAGTGTGTCTGAAACAAACCATTAAGAAACGGGTTTCTCTTTAAAAGATAAAGCATCTTGCTCTGCACTCAAGGCTGTGCTCACCTGCACCGTGAGGTTGTACCCCCCCTGCCGGTGTTTCCTCACTTCTGAGAGAGCTGTCATCAGGCCTTTCTCGATGCGCTGGGTGAAGTTGCAGAAGCCGGTGTCCACACTCTGAGGCACAAACTGGAGCACTGAAAAGAAGGACAGCAGCACAGTCCCCTGAACCAGGCATTTCTTGAGTATTTAAAATGAGGAGAGGGACAAAACAGTGTCTAAATCAATGAACTCTGACCCATAGTACATGGTTAAGTTCTATAAAATTATTATTTTACTGAGGGATAGTGGGTGTACATGATTATGTAAGTTTCAGGTGTACAACACACTGATTCACAATTTTTAAAGGCTATATTTCATTTATAGTTATAAAATACTAGCTATATTCCCTGTGCTATACAATATATCCTTGTAGCTTGTTTATTTTATACATAGTAGTTTGCAACCCCTTAATCTCTTACATCTATATTGTCCCCACCCTTGGTTCTCTCCACTTGTAAACACTAGTTTGTTGTCAACGAGTCTATTTCTTTTCTGTTATATTCACTAGCCTGATTTATTTTTTAGATTCTGCGTAAGTGATATCTCATAGTATTTGTCTTTCTCTGTCTGACTTAATTTCACTTAGCATAATACCCTCTAAGTCCATCCATGTTCTTGCAAATGGCAAAATTTTCATTCCTTTTTATGGATGAAGAGTATATATATATATAGGGATTCCCAGGTGCTCAGCAGTAAAGAATCTGCCTGCCAATGCAGGAAACACAGGAGATGCAAGTTCGATCCCTGTGTCAGGAAGACCCCCTGGAGGAATAAATGGCAACCCACTCCAATATTCTTGCTGGGAAATTCACATGGACAGAGGAGCCTGGCGGGTTACAGTCCATGGGGTCGCCAAAAGTCTAACATGACTGAGCATCACATCACACACACACACATCACATCTTCATCCATTCATCTGTTGATAGGCACTTGGGTGCTTCCATGTCTTGGGTTATTGAAAATAATGCTGCTATGAACACTAAGGTGCATGTATCTTTTTAAATTAGTGTTTTCATTCTTTTGGATACACATCCAAGAGTGGAACTGCTGGGTCATATGGTAGTTCTATTTTCAGGTTTTTGAGAAACCTCCATACTGTTTTCCGCAGTGGCTGCACCAATTTACATTCCCACCAACAGTGTACAAGGGTCTATGATATATTATTTACATGTATCATATCACGGAAATGTGGAAAGCCAACTGTACCAAAGGACTACATGCAATGTGAAGTGACTCATACCATTTTAAAATGGAAAAATATCTAAGATAATAACTGGGGCATCAAAAGATACAACACTGAAACATTTGAAATATAAATAAATTCACTAGTGATGAATTCTTAAGTATGTATGGGTGAAATGACATGTTATCTGATATTGTTTTAAAACACTCTAGCTTCCTCAAAAAAATCTGTGAGATAAAAGAAACAAAATTGGGAAAATGTTGATAATTTTTTAAGTTTGTATACACATATGTGGTCTAACTGCAGTATTCTTTCTACTTCTGTATGTTTTTAGAAGTCCATGATAAAAAGTTAAATGACATTAAGGAATTACAGCTAATCTCAGGGGGTGTGACAATGATACTGTGAATAGATGTGTGTATGTATGCATGTGTATGTTTTATGTGTGTGTATATATGTTTAATAGTCTTATCTTTTAGAGTCACAGGCTAAAATATTTATGAATGAGATGACACGAGGCCATATCAAAATAACATGAGAGGAGGGGGTTTATCTGGGGACAAAGATGTAACAAAACTGGCTAGGAGTTGAAAATTGTTGTGTGTTAGTCACTCAGTTGTGTCCGACTCTTTGCAACCCCATGGACTGTAGCCCTGCAGGTTCCTTTCTCCCTGGGGATTCTCCAGGCAAGAATACCAGAGTGCGTCGTCATGCCCTCCTCCAGGGGATCTTCCCAACCCAGGGATCTTCCCAACCCAGGGATTGAACCCAGGTCTCCCGCATTGCAGGCGGATTCTTCACTGTCTGAGCCACCAATTGTTGAAGCCGTACAATGAGTACCTAGGGGTTCATTATATTATTCTCTGCACTTTTATATAAGCTGGAAATTCTCCATCATTATAAAGTTTTTTGAAATTTTGAATAACAAATTTTGACACAATCCTCCCCAAAGTATTTTAAAACATAAAAAATAAAATGAAACTCTATTTACAAATCAGAAAAACTATACTTAAGTCTTCTTACCTGTTTGAACTTGGAACCTGGACTCTGGCACAAGGAAGGAGGGTTTCACAGCCAAGATTAAAGGAGTTTGGTCTCGTACAAGTTTACTATTTATAAGTACATTGATGACGGATATTGCCGTGTAAACAAAGGGACCAGATGTTACCAGAAAAGTGAAGTCAGCGAATAGTTCATAAACCTATAAAGACAAAAGACATTAAATAGAAAATTTGAGGGTAACATAATTCAAAGTAAAGGAAGTTGTATTGAGTAGAAAAATAATAAAGTTAAAAAAATAATTTTAAATGAAGGGGCATGGCTTCAGAGATAATTAAAATTTTATTTTAGTTATTCCTCTCACATATCTGTCAACTTTCTCAACAAAAGCACAAAATTACAAGAGCAAGGACTGTGAAAAAGAAGAATAGTTAATAATAGGAACCAAATAAGGAATTAAGAAAAATTCAAGGTGTTTTATTGTATTTAACCCACATAAAAAGGAGCACTTACTCTATGAAGTAGAGCTATCCACAAGAAGTACGTGAGCCACATATGTAATTTTTAAATTTCTAGTAGCCACATTAAAAAAAATAAACAGGTGAAATTAATTTTAAAGCATTTTACTTAAACCATATATGATATGTCATCTCAATTGCAGGCAATGCAAAAACATGATTAATGAGATACTCTGCATTCCCTTTTGCACTGAGTCTTTGAAATCTGGTGTGTATCTTGCACTGACAGCACATCTCACTCAGGACAAGCCCCATTCCACGTGCTCAACAGCCACACATGGCTCCTGGCTCTGTTCAAGATGATGCCAGGCTAGAATGTGGCTTTGTGAGCTCAGCAGGGGACAGGAGGCACCAGCAGGAATCCAGCCTAAAGCACCTAGAAACCCATCTCACTCGATGCACAGAAACATACATACACACTCACTGTAAACTCTCATCCAAGCCCTTTCATGTAAATCAAGGGAAGTGAGATCCTTAGGTCATCACCCCAGACTCAAGTCTTACAGCCCTTTGTTCCCACTCTGCCAACACGCCCCCTGATGGACTAAACCTGGCCTCGTCTGGGGTCAGAAAGGCTTCCTTGGAGAACTGGATGTCTGAGGGGTGATCCAAAGGAAGAGAAGGTGTCCACCAGGAGGAGGGAGGGGGGAAGAGGAAAGCAAATGTCCTGCTCCCACTGTGACGTGCAATCCAGCCAAGCTCCCCCTGCAGATTTCCACACCATGCGGACCCACCTTGAGCTCCACCACACGGTTGAAATGGGTCCTCAACACCTCTTTGATGGATGTGATGATATACTCCTGCACGGCTCTGCGGGCCAGCACTGCAAGGCAGGTTAGTGTCGTTATGAACGGGCTCCCTTGGTCTCAGTGTGGAGAAAAAAGACCCAGTGCGTTCTCCTCCCTCCTCCCAGCTCCGCTTTCCCTGACCACTCGGCTCCCTGCCTGCTCCACCTCTCCTGCCATCTTCTTCCTTTCTATCCCGCATCCCCATCCCAACCAACAAGCAGAACCAGGCTGCTGATCAACCGCACTTTGTACTTCAGTGCGTATGAACAGGACACTGGCTGAATGCACACCTGCCACTTCTCAGGAGGAACAAGTGGGAAAGTCTGACGGGAGGCCACAGTCACCAGACTTGTTCAGACATGACATCCGGGGTACTCCAGTTTTCTGCAACTAAAGTGGCCGAGCAGCTGCAAGAGAAGCTGCAGCCTGTCGGCTGGTAACTCAGACAGCAGGCTGGGGGGAAAGTCAAGGTCTGTGACCCAGTTCAGAGGATGCTAAGTCACCCCATGTTGCTCTCCTCGGCTTCTCTGATGGCCCAGATGGTAAAGAATCTGCCTGCAATGCAGGAGACCCAGATTTGACCCCTAGCTCAGGAAGATCCCCTAGAGAAGGGAATGGCTACCCACTCCAGCATTCTTGCCTGGGGAATTCTATGGGTAGAGGAGCCTGGCAGGCTAGTCTGTGGGGTCAAAGAGAGTCGGATACCACTGAGTGACTAACACTTTCATGTAAGAACAAAGTGCCCCCTCTTTTCCAGGAAAAGTGAGAACAGTAAATGAGTAAGAAATTGCAGTAGAGGCCCTTACACGTTTGTCCAACTAACTGCTTAAACTAAACATGAAGGTGTTTAACTGTGTCATCTATACATCCAATGGGTTATGAGCTCCAAAGACAAAGATCCTAGCAAACACTTCTAAGGCTCATTTAAATCTGTTTTCACTGCTGTTCATCTGTAATATTTTGTGGGCACTTAACTATATAGGCCAGGCATTGGGTTAAGTATTTTATATGCGTTAACGCATTGAAATCTCTATAACAATCCAAAGAAGTAAGTGCCACCATCCTCCCTGTTTAACAGTTGAGGAAACTGAGGCTTAGAGAAGCTAACTGCCCAGAGAACTCATGAGAGCTGGTACAGCAGTGAGGAGTTGTCTGGGTCCAGAGCTTATACTTTGCCCCAATGCTACACATTATACACGTGTTTCCTATGAGCACCTTCAGAACATCACCCCAACTGAGAGAAGGGACGTGAAGCAGAGCCTTACCAGTTGTGATCAGATAGGCGTCAGGAACCGTAATATCACACACATATGGCGACTTGGTGGTGACCAGTGCTGGAGTATGAACTGATGCTTCGGGAGTGGGGGTGGTCACGGGCTGAAGGGACAGTGCGGGGAGAACCGTGCTGCCCTCGTGGGGATCCTGACTGGCGGGTCTGCTGTTCAGGGTGGTGCGACCGGAATTCTCAGGGGCAACACTGGTACCAGATGTGCTTGGTTCAGTGGAGGTGTTCCTCGGCAAATCCGCGGGTGTGAAGGACAGCCCACGCGGACCACCGGTAGGCTCTGTAGGCAGAGGCGAGGGGGTCATGTCAGGAACAGACGAGGATGCTGACGGCAGGTACCCAGCGGTGACCAGCACTGTGCTGGTCGGGGTGACTTCCGAGAAAGAGGGTAAGACAGACGTGTGATCGTTTATAGCACTGATATCACCAGAAGGTGTCGGGGTTGAAAAGAGAGAAGGTTCAGTTAAAATAGCTGAAGTAGGAACAGCAGTCCAAAGTGACATGAAGTGAGAGTCAGCAGTCAAAACGGGCTCGGAGCTGGAGGGCACCAGCGTGGTGACTGCGGATTCACGGGACATGAGTGAAAACTCAACAGAGGAGGTAGTTTCAGTGAAAGCTGAGGTAAAATGAGCTTCAGTATCTGTCAGCGACACTGTGGGCGCTTCAGAAAACTTCAGAGAATCAGAGGGAAAGCTGGAGTGTCGTGACATTTCAGAGTAACCGGGGAGGAGAGTGAACGTGCTTAAAAGAGAGTCTGAGCTTGGCCAGGGCTGAGAAAACTGCAGGTTTGTGGAGCCGGGAACAGAGAGCTGCGGTGACTGAGAATTGATCACGTCGGTCAATGTAGGTGTCTCAACCAAACTGGAAAACGCCTGAGAAACAAAGGTAGACAGATCCCTTGACCTCAGAGACGGAGAAGCAAATACTTCTGAAGATGGAGGGACCCCGCTGCTGTATTCCAGAGGTGGAGTAGAGAAAAAGCTGGACACAGAACCCCAAATACTTGCAGTTTCATGTTGGGAAAAACTGACAGGTTCTCGGTCCGGGAAAAGCGAAGACTCTGCCAGCGGGTCCGAACTGTAAGACGGAAAAAGACCTGGGCCGCTGACAGCAAGTGACGGTGTGTTTCTGTTTGCTGTGACGGGGAAAGAAGAGTCGAGAAGGATGCTGGGGGTGACCAAGGATGGCACGGCTGTCACGCTGGACGGCATCACTTGAGCGACAGAGGAGGAGCCCAGAGCAGCATCGGGTGACACAGGCTCCGAGAGGCGGCCGTGGGGAGAGTACACCCGCACGGTTACAACACTGCTCATCTCCCCCTCGGCTGAAACACCGACGCCGGTGGCTGAGATTTCCCCGGACGGAGAAGAGAGAGGAACCATCGGCCTGGAGGGGAAAAGTGTATTGAACTCTTGAGACTCTTCCTCAAATTCAGGGAAGTCCGTGATGAAGCTGCTCAGTGGAGAGATGCTGCTGGCTCCCAAGGGGGTGGGGGACGGGGTCTCAGCACCATCCCCCGATCCCGCATCCTTCTCCGTGAAGGTCGTCGACAGCACGGGCCGGGAGGACACCTCAGCGCAGGACACACACTGCGTGTACGGCCTGAACAAAGACACCGGGCTCCGGACATGGGAGTCACCCGCACCACTTGGGACCACTGAGTGGCCAGGCAACTCTGATGCCTCACGGGAGTCGCCGGAAAGAAAGGGGTTATGTGACACACTGGCGGATTGAGCAGAAAAGGATCCAGACGCCAGAGGAGTTGGAAACAAAGCCCAGTGTGCACTGCTGCTGCTGAAAGCAAGGACCATCGGCGACAGAGCTGCAGAACGGCGTGTGCCTGGAGAGACGGTTTTGTCTAGACTCTGCCCCAAAGCAGTGGTGACATCAGGGTACCTGTCTGTATCTGTGACCAGAGCATCCCCTGGAGGCGGTGAGACCTGCCCTGATGGGGGAGATGGCTGCTGAGTAACATCATCGCCTGGTAGCCAGGACTCTGAAGACTGCGAGCTAAGAAGGAGGGTTCCTGAGCCCTCTGCTCCTGAAACCATGATCTCTGGCAAAGTCCTGCTTGACACGTGCCCACAAGCATCAGAAGGATAAAATGCCAAATTCCTACTAGGCATTGGAATTATGCCCTCGGAAGTGGGAAAAGCTGACCGAAAAGCACTGAAATGACCAGGGAGCTCAGCATACGTGGTTGGTTGTTTCACTGTGTTTAGCCAGGCTGATGTCACTTCTTCATCTTGTAAAGGTATGACGGGTAACGATGGAGTCAGCACGGAGTCTAAGGTTTCCTTGGGCAGCTCTGGCGGGCTGACTGTGACGTATCGTACCGGCGAAACCACGCGCGAGGCGGTCCAATAAGTCTCTGGCAAGAAGTTGTCCATTTCATCGTCATCTAGGACCTCGTTGCTCGTCACTGCCACATAATTTGCCGCAAAGATGCTAGGATCTGCTGTACTTTGGGTCCATTTTCCTTCGTTAAAAAAGGCTGTATCAAAAGCCGTGGTAGATGGAGATGATGTGACGTGGAGAGAACTGCTTTGCGGGGACCCTGGAGCGGTTTCTGTTAAGGCCACGTATGCAGTGCTGGGCACAGTGCTTTCCCTCGGCATGAGCTCCACAGAGGAGAAAGAAAGATTGTGCTGTTCCAGACGGAGCTCATCTAGGAAAATAACAGCCAAGTTCAGTTGAAAGGCAATGAAAAGTCACACTGCTAACATTTTGTTTCAGATATGAAAATATTCTCCATCAACAGATAACCACTCACTGAATATCCACGATTCAAAAAAGTTAAACAACCAATTGAAAGCCAGAAATTGCCAGAGTTAACTGTCAGCATAATACCTGCAAACATTCATAAATTTGAGCACCACTTTTTACTTAAGCATGTTGGGTCTGTCTTTCTGTATACACACACTGACATGTTCTTTTTGCCTTCTCACACCCCCACAGAATACTATAAATAGAGGAGGACGTACGGAGCTGTCTCATCTCTTCTCGCTCATTTATCGCTGAGAAAGAGAAGGTCGGAGAAGGTAATTAAATCAGTTACGTGACCACCCAGATGCAGGTGGAGCTGGAATCTTAGTAGAAGCCTGCCTTGATGCCCAAGCCCGTTTTCCTATTTTTTCAGAAGAGTTGGCTCTTATGAGAAATGAACATGACTACTCTGACAGCACCACGCACTACGCAGGGAAGAGAGTTCAGCAGTTTCCTGGTTATAGGACCTTCCACATCCAGGCTGCAGACTACCTCCAGGCTCACCTCTCATCCTTCCCTGCTCCACTCACACCGTCCCAACTACGCTCTGGCCCAGTGAGCTACCTGCAGTTCCCCAAGCCCAGATCCTCTGTGGCTCAGTGATCTGCACATTCCCCTCTTTCTCTGCCTGGGATGCCCTTCCCCTGCTCTCCACCTGGATTGTTCCTACCGGCCCTGCAGATACAGCCCAGGTACCACCTCCCTCCGCAATGCTCCAAAGGCAGGTGAGTGTCTCTCCCTAGTTTTCTACCTGTCACATCCCTGATCATGTCCCACTGAAATGAACTGTCTGCTCATTACACTCTGAGCGTTTTGAGGACAGAAACTATTGATCTCTCTCCCTAGTGCCTAGCACAGTGAGTGACTTATACTAACAGCTCAATAAGTGAAAAATGAAAGTCGCTCAGTCGTGTCCGACTCTTTGCAACCCATGCCAGAATTCTCCATGCCAGAATACTGGAGTGGGTAGACATTCCCTTCTCCAGGGGATCTTCCCAACCCAGGGATCAAACCCAGGTCTCCTGCATTGCAGGTAGATTCTTTACCAGCTGAGCCACAAGGGAAGTCCAAGAATACTGGAGTGGGTAGCCTATCTCCTCTCAGTGGATCTTCCCAACCCAGGAATTGAACTGGGATCTCCTGCACTGCAGGCGAAATCTTTAGGAACTGAGCTATCAGTAAATTTCAATAAACAGCTGTTAAGTGAATGAATGAATAAATGAATGAATGAACTTGTCTGAGGACCAAGTTCTGATATGTGCCAAAAGCATTCTATCATCCTCTCAAACTTTCATATTCTTCATCCTTGGGATAGCTGTCATGACCATTTAAGTGATTTAGGTATTTCCACCTATAATTCAGATATACTGTACAGAGAGGCAGGAAATACAATGGCCCAGACCCCTGGAAGGCCCAGGGCACAGGTCTTAGAGGAATATTTAAATAGAAAGCCTACAGGGACACTGCACCAGTCAGCTTAATGCTCAGTCATGAGTGCAAAGTTAAAAATCACAAAATACGTAAGAATTCAGGTACTATGAAAAAGAGTCAAGAGAAACCTCCCCCAAAAGTGAAAAGAGAAATCCACACAAATGGTATCAGAACTATAAAGACTTCAGATACTGGAATGATGGTGTACATTTTTCAAAGTATGTCTAATTCATAAATAATAAAGAAAGAACTGAAAACATGAATAAGGAGCAAGAGTCTATGAAAAAAATTGACCAGAAAGATTTGAAAAACCACCCAAAGAACATTTGGAAATGAAAAAATATAATAATTAAATATTGTAAACTCAATAGTGAATAGTGAAAGTTGCTCAGTCGTGTCTGGCTCTTTGCGACCCCATGGACTATACAGTCCATGGAATTCTCCAGGCCAGAATACTGGAGTGGGTAGCCACTCCCTTCTCCAGGGGATCTTCCCAACCCAGGGATCAAACCCGGGTCTCCCGCATTGCAGGTGGATTCTTTACCAGCTGAGCCACAAGGGAAGCCCAAGAATACTGGAGTGGGTAGCCTATCTCCTCTCAGTGGATCTTCTCGACCCAGGAATCAAACCAGGATCTCCTGCATTGCAGGTGGATTCTTTACCAACTGAGCTATCAGGGAAGCCCTTTAAACTCAATATACAATATAAAATACACAATAAACAGCAACTCAGACATAGCTGAAGAGAGGTTTAGTGAACTGGGGAACAGACCTGGAAATTATTCAGAATGGAGCACAGAGGAACAAAAGGAGGAGACATACAAAAGAAAGTAGTGAAGAACATATAGAAGGCAGAATGAGATAGTACAACACACACTGGATCAAAGTTTTAAAAGAAGTAATGGAGGGAATTGAGTGGAGGCAATATTAAAAGAGATAGTGCTAGGAACTCTTCAATAAGAGACATGAATCCTTCAATTTAGGAGGACAAAGAATCACAAATCAGGTGAATTTTTTTTTTAAACCCATACCAACACACATTATGATACCATAGGACACCAAAGACCAAATAAATAAATAATAATAATTGTGCAGGTAGTAAGAGAAAAGGAATGGCAGTTAACCATCACGTAACTACTTCACAGAACTAGGAGCCAACTAACACTGAAACAATGATATCTTCAACATGCTGAGAGAAAACATCTGACATCTAGACTTGAATGACCAGCAGTACTCTCTATTTTTAAAAATAATGACAGTTTCAGATTTTTTTTTTAATGGTTATACTAACAGAAGACCAATAGAAGAGTCTCTCTAAACAAGGATATACATGAAAAGAAAAGGTGATTATCCTGGAGGGAAGATCTGAGAATAAACAGAGAATAAAGGAATGATAAAATGTGGTTAAATCTAAACAAGCATGGATGCTATAAATGACCAATAAAAATGCTATTTAATCTGTAAGGTTACAAGAGACCTAATACAGAATTAAAATAGCTTGTTACATGGCATAGAAGTTGAAAGAGCAGCATTTAGACAAAACTGAATAGATCTTGTGTGTACACACTAAAATTTGTAAATTATATTCAATCATATATTTATATAGATGAACTATTTCTAGCTGGTTCGGTTAGCATCTTAAAGTTACAAATTTACATCAGACAGAAGCTGCTTACTTTAAAGCTGCTCACTTTCTGTGGAATATGACTTTTAAAAATGAATAGATAATTAAAGAAGAAAACTGTTTCTCAGAGATTTTAGGTTTTTTCACAGCAATATATATTAGGTATCTGTTGTCTTCCATACAACTAAGCTCTAGCATTTCTGGTCTATATGCTTTTACTATTTACCTGCCACATTCCAAGCATGAGTAAAAGTAAAGACAATACTTACTACAAATACAGTAAAGTAGCAGCTGCTCTCCTCCATAGTAAAGGTTAAGAAGTGATAAATTTGAGAAGTAATAAAATAATAATATATGCAACTATGCAGCACATAGATTTAAAAGTTTTCCTAAGAATAAATTATTTTATGTGTTTGAAAACTCTGCTATGATTTATTTTTAAATAGAAGACCTGAAGAAAGAGAAAGATCCCTTTTCAATTGAATCAGAAACATACTCATAAGTGCACTGGAAAACTGCAAGAGATAAAACAGCAAAGACAGAAGCATTTAGTGGCTAATTTATGAGCCCAAGTATCTGATGCAACTTAGAATTCAATCAATTCTGCCTACAAAGGACAGGGAACAGGGAAGGCAAAGTGATCAAAAGAATGAAAAATTCTCCTGGCTAGTAAAACAGAGGAACAAAAACTTCCTATTAAGAACTGTGAGGTGAGCCAAGCCGTGGTGCTTTCTCCCCCCTCCTTTTGGCCAAGTCCCAGGAGAAAGAAATCAGCTCTAAAGAGACAGCTGCCGAAATGCCATGGGAATCACTTCTGTAGTTAATTCAGGAAGAGGTTAGAAAACCCAGGTGAGTCTCTCCCAGCAGAAAAAGCTTCCAAGACTCTAATTTCAAGCCCTGGAGATCAATTTTCAAGCTCTCAAGTTCACACAAGCGTGCAAGGTTCTCTCTTGGACAACACAGAGAAAGGAATGGGGATGATACACGTGAGATGGGGGATCTTGTTAAGATATGGGCACTGTGGGGCAGGGCCGGGCCAGGAGAGGGCCCGCTGAGCTTCTGCATACCGCCCAGGTGGGTCCAGACCCAGCCACACTCTGCGTAAAAGTACTAAGCCACTTTCTCCTGTGTAGACGGTACAACCTTGCACCCCCTTCTCCTTTGTAGGTGGCCTGCCAAGCTGCCCAAGTGCCATGCAGATTCATAGTGATGAAAAATTCACAATGCAAACCCGTAGAAAGCACATCAAAGGTGAACCCCAAAGTGAACTAGACTTTGGGTGACAATGCTGTGTCAGTGTAGGTTCATTTACTGTAACAAACGTACCATCTGGTGGGGGATGTTAACAATGGGGGAGGCTATGCGTGGGTGGGGGCAGGGAGTATATGGGAAATCTCTCTACTTTCCTCTCAATTTTGCTACCTGAATGGATCTAAAACTGTTCTTTAAAAAAAATAATAAAATCTTGGGAATTCCCTGGTGATCCAATAGTTAGTCAGGACTTCATGCTTTCACTGCTGAGGGCCTGGGTTCAATCCCTGGTCGAGCAACTAAGATACCACAAGCAGCACAGTATGGCCAAAAAAAAACAAAACAAATAAATAAATATTTTAAAAAATAAAACTTTTTTAAAACTCATATGTGAGCTGCCAGTCTCTAGGAAGTTGCTGGTCTCATTCACACATGCATAATTTGGTATTTATCCTTTTTGAAAGTTGTATTTTTCCATCTGGAAACCCTCCCTAAATACACTAGTCAAACATGGCATTGTGGACTTTTCAAGCTGAATGGATCCTTTAAGACCTTGGCAACCCCCTCACATGGCAAATGAGGCTCAGAGTTTAAGCTGACTTGCTCAAAATAGCATCAGGGCAGAGCCAGCCTAGAAAGGCAGGTTCCTAAGCCCCCACTGGTTGAATGCTCTTCACACCACACCAGGCTGAGGCAAATCAGCGTATTTCATTAAGATTGCTAGTGAAGAAATTACATTGAAAAATATGCTAAGTTGTGTTATAAATGCATTGAAAGCACATGCTAAATTCTGTGCCCCTGAAACCTATGCCAAGGCATGCTGTTTGAGCTCTGAGGTCCCACCGTCCACGTGGGGCAGCTCACAGCTGCAGGCACGGGCGCTCAGAAAACAAAACATCCTCTGAGGGCTGGCCTGGAAAACCCAAGGGACGACAACATCAAAAACCTCTAAAGAGCTTTCATCCAAACAGAACCATTACTTTTGCTTCTCTGCTGAACTGTGGAGTTTGCAAAGCAGGGTGAGTCATCTCCACTCCGTGGCTATTAAGTCCGCCACAGAACAAGAGCCTGCTAGAATCTCTAGGTGTTTGAAAACAAAAGCAGTCAGATGATTAAATCAATAGCCAATGTGGCAAATCTTCAGCACCTTTTATCCTAGTTCTTAGGCTGTCCTAGGAAGGATTTTAGTGCCATTCTTAAAACCATCCTCTCCTTTTCCTACCTTTCATTTTTCTCTCCCTGGTTTAGAAAAGAATATGTCTCTTCTCTTTCTTTCTCCAACCCCAACTGTCTATTAATACCTTCAACCAGCTACCTCCTACCTTCTATGCTCTCTTCCAAGTGGTACTGTTTCTATTACCAAATATTGAGTAGATAAGAAATACTACTTATAAAGACACATTTATCAGGTCACATATATATAGTAACATAAATAACATCTGAATTTTATGTGGCCTTCTGATGAACAGAAATTATCAGTTTTAATGTGGTTAAATTTATCAATCTTTTCTGTAATTGTTTGAGACTTGTGTGTCTGTGTCTTAAGATGGAAAGCTTAAATTCTTCCCTAGAGTAAAAGCCATCATGATATCCTTTAAAAGCATAAAGCAAGAAGGACGCAATCAGAATAATGATCTAAAAGTCCCTCCTACTACAGCATGAAGAACAGGTTAACCAGGGTCAAGAGGAGATGCTGAGTAAGTGGGCTTATGAGAACTCTGCTAATTTCGCAACTTTGCTTGATGTCTAAGATGCTTTCCAAATAAA
This sequence comes from Cervus canadensis, assembly GCF_019320065.1. Taxonomy (NCBI): domain Eukaryota; kingdom Metazoa; phylum Chordata; class Mammalia; order Artiodactyla; family Cervidae; genus Cervus; species Cervus canadensis. The sequence goes on from NC_057388.1 coordinate 97,069,625, forward strand.
AACTAAAATAAGTCGGGTTCTCACTCAGCAGGTTGGGCCTGGGGCTCAGGACTCGGCGTGAGTGTCTGTGTTTGCTGCTGTTCCTGCTGTGGTGGAACCTGTGCTTTGAAAACCACGCCGTGGGTAATACTAACGCCAAGCACAAGCGCCCTTCTCTGTGGGGACCAGACTAGGAACAATGCTGACGGAACAACCCATAAGAGAGGAAGAAGTGGAAGATGCAAAGGACGAGGGAAGAGCCCAGGGGGCTGGGAAGGAAGAAGGAAACGGGGTCCAGAGGGGAAGCAGCCTTTGACCCTCACCTGGAGGAGAGGGTGAGTGCAGACAGGGCATGATGCACAGACCCGCTGGAGAGTGCTGAAAGGGATTCTGGCCGGGGCGGGGAGGGGTGGGGACCACAGCAACCAGGTCAGTGGAGAATGCTGAAACAGACACCAAAGGAGATGGCCAGGCTCTGCTGGGGGAGCTACAGTCTGAAACCAGAGGGCAGGCTTCACACGTCCCATGTGGTTTGGGAAACTGTGGTTCCCAATTCAGCGTTTCAGGTTGGATCCGGGGGCTCAGCCAAAGAACAATCACCAAAGAGCTCCCTGCACAGAAAAGACTCAACCTCGAGGCGAATAAATAGTAACTGCTGGCCAGTCCTCAGGATTTTAAAGACCTCAGGAGGCACAAGTGGTAAACCATCCAACTATCAATGCAGGAGCTATAAGAGATGCAGGTTCACTCCCTGGGTCACGAAGATCCCTGGAGGAGGAAATGGCAACCCACTCCAGTGTTCTTCCTTGGAGAATCCCATGGACAGAGAGCCCGGCGGGCTACAGTCCACGGGGTCACAAAGAGAAAAACATGACTGAAGCGACTGAGCGTGCCGGCCAAACCTGGGTATCTTAAGACCTCAGTACTACGTAAAAACTTTTATAAATCTTCTTTTGATATCCTTTGTTTCTCAACTTTTATTAAATCACAAACAACAGTAAACTGCCTGAGACGCCATAGTTCCCGTCTGTCATGAACTGAACAGTGCTGCCCAGGTCTCTGTGTTGAAGCTCTAACCCTCACTGTGACATGTTTGGAGATGGGGGCCTTCACGGAGGTGATGGAGGTTAAAGGCGGTCATGAGGGTGGGGTCCTTCCTGATCCCACAGAACCGGCCTCTTTATAAGAAGAGGGAAACCAGAGCTCGCCGGCCCCAGGTGCCTGGGCATGGAGGAAAGGCCATGTGAGGAAACAGCGAGAAGGCAGCATCCACAAGCACAGGAGTGGAGCCTCGACAGACACCAACCCTGCCGGCACCTTGATCGTGGACTCCAGCCTCAGAACTAGAAGGAAGCTAATTCCTGTTGACGTCACACAGTCTGGCGTTTTGTTAGGGCGGCTCGAGTGACCAAGACAACACCATTCATTCCTGGCTCAAGCAAAAGGCTCTGTGATGGAGCAGAGATGACAGGAAACTTCTGGGTCTGGGGTCCGGCTCACAAGCTCAGAAGCTGCCGACCCTGAGTGACTCACCTCACATCCCTGGGTCTCAGCTCCCTCTTCTCCTCATGAGATACAACGTTCCTGAAAACGGGTGTGAAAGTGTGGACTTCCCCTGTCCAGGCCTGACATGCGACCCTATGCTTGCTTGCTTCCTCAAGCTGTGAGGGTTTCTCAGTCAGGGTTCTCTGTTGTTCGCAGTGGAAACAGCTCTGGCCACATAAGCAGGAGGGGATTCAGTGGAAAGACACCAGAGGGCCCATGGAACGAACAAGCTGGCTCGGGCTTGGGACACAGTTGAGAGACAAGTGAGGCCGGGCAGTGAGGGAGCCGGCTGGGGTCTCTGCACGGGGGGGCAGCCGACACCGCCCGGCGGGACCAACACTGGCACAGCTGTTAGCGGACCCTCTGGGCCTCTGCTTCATGACCTCGCTCCCGCCAAGTTCAAAGTCCAGCCAGGAGTGCCCCACCAGCCACGCCCAGGTCACATGCCACACTGCCGGTCCTCCCTGCAGCCCTTGGACCCTAACATAATATGGATTCCCCAGAAAGGGAAGGGGTGGTCCCCAAACTGGCAAATGGCTACTACATCAGCAGTGGGGGCTTCGGCTTTAACTGGAAACATAAAAGCTAATAAAAAGCACAGCACTGGCATAATACAATCCTGGTCAGAGAGGGAGACGACAGCTCCAGAACCTTCCACAGATAACAGAACCAGGTTCTGGGGTTCCATTCTGTATCAAACTTGCTCAGCTCCCCAGAAGAAATCTGCTGTAATTAGTCACACCTTCCACTTCCTCCTCAAGAGATGGAGATACAGATAACAATTAGTGACATCACTGAAACAAGAAGAGAACTAATGAGCAACTTCAGAAAACAACAACTGCAACCATACAATCCTGAAATAATGGGTCCATGAAGCTTTTCCACAATGCATACTATTATAGCTAAAACACCAGGATAGCTTCCCATTGGGATCTGGGCCTCTCTCTCTCTCTGCACAATTTTCTCATTTGAGGAGGTAAGGATATTAAAATGTTGGTTTAATTCAAAGCATGTTCCAGAGTATTTGTTGGGAGATATTCGGTCGCACTTTACTTTTTTCCTAAATAAAATGCAATCCTCTTTTACCAACCTGGAAAGCAAGGCTGTCAGCACTTTAAGTAACCAAAACAAACTCAACTAAATACTCAATTCACTAAGAACAAAGGCGAAAAAACTCTCAGTCGGCCATCTGTTTCTAAAATAATTTAATTCAAAACACAGTCCCAGAACAACAGGGAAAAGGACACCATCAGCGTCAAGATAATCTTCCATCTCCAATTACACTCAGGGCTGGACTGGCACACGACATCCTGTGACTAAGCATGAGAAGGCACTTCACCCCCAAACATGGGAGCCCGAGGCCATCAGTTCTCTGCACAAACACACGCGCCTGAAACCCAGTGACCGGGAGACACATCTGCCTCCTGGGTAGCTCTCCTCCCAACAGTCAAGAGCTTATGCTACAGGCTCAATACTTTAATTCACCTCTAAAGTGAGTTTAGACTTTACATCAAGGGAGCCAGAGGCTTAAGAGAGAGAGTGGGGGGCCATGCTGGCTGGAAGTAGCAGCGTGCACAAAGGCTCCACGTCTGGACAATGTGGGGTGTGTTTGCTAACAAACAGTAGTGGCTCCACTTGGTTGGAGAGAACACTAGGAAAGTCGGCTGAGGAGCGTGAGAATGTCAGTGAACAATGGGGGAGCCACTGGATATTTGCAGCAAAGTGGGCTTCTTATCAAAGTTACGGTGCAGCGGGGGGAAAAAAAACAACCTGGCAGAGCAGAGGGACGCACAAAACATCAATCGCACCCACAGGTACACAGCCGAAGGGGCAAGGAGAGGGGACTGTGTGACAGATGAGAACGCAAGAGAAGTTACGAGAGGGACTGCCCAGAAGGCCAGTAATAAAGTTAGTTACTGATGACATGGATGGGGCAGGAAAGAAGAGTCCAAAGCAATTCTGGGTCACAGATTCAACTGCCCACTACAGACTCTTCCACCTGGTTATCTAATGCAGTCATGTCTGACTCTTTGCGACCCCACAGACTATAGACCGCCAGGCTCCTCTGTCCATGGGATTTCACAGGCAAGAATACTGGAGAGGGTTGTCATTTCCTTCCCCAGGGGATCTTGCTGACCCAGGGATCGAACCCGTGTCTCCTGCATTGGCAGACGGTTTCTTTACCACTGAGCCACCTGGGAAGCTCTGAGTATCTAATAGGTATCTAACAGGCCCCTAAAAAAACCTGATCCTTCCTCTTTGGATATTAATAAGTCTTTCTCACAGTCAGGATCTTGTAATTCACTCTCAAATCCTTTGATCCCCACCACTACTGAACTCTGGGCCCTTAACCACTGCTTGATCATCATCAGCCTCTGTGAGGAGACAGGCTTTCCAAGGGCCTGGAGACACAGAAGGCAGGGATGTTCTGACACCCTGGACACAAACCCTGCTTCCTTGCTCACCCTGAGTTTGGTTCAAGAACCAGGAGAACCCAGAGGATCCTTTAACATTCCTCTGATGACAAAGAAGTGGCTGTGGTGACAAGTGCTTCCTGAGTGGTATCACACACCACCAGTACAAAGAGTGGTGGCCCAGTAAGGGTGAACACCCCCGACGTGACAATTTCCTGTTCATCACAGCCTCCTGAGAGCTGTGTGACTACCTGCTTCCCATGTGTCCCAGCCCCTAGGGCTCTAGACTCAAGGGGAGCCATGCTAAGAAATGCTGTAATCGTCAGGAAATCAGCCTGATCAGAAGTGTGCTCCTGCCCACGGAAATCCATTGGGGCTGTGGTCTCTCCCCACCAGCCACAACCCACCCTAAACTCCTGAAGCCTCTCCTAGCACCTTCAACCCATCTGGAAGGTGTTCTAACACACAGATCCGATCCATCCACTTCTGTGCATTTGAGGTTTCTCTAAAGCGAGAAGAGAAATAATCCTTCCACGACATTCCATGCTTAAGATCCTCCACGGCATCCTTAACAGCCTTTGGAAATCCAAAGTCCTCAGCTGTGCCACAAGAGCCCCCATCTTCCGGTCACATCCTGTCCTGCTGTGTGACCTCCCTGACAACCAGCCCACACACTCCCACCATGCAATGTTTTCTCTGACTGCCCTAATTTTGGAAAGACTGGTTCCTCTCCTACAAACACCCATCCCTCCTCCTTTCCCTCACTCCAATCATGCTCCCAGACTTCTTGTTCCCATCACTTCCAGAACCTGTGTGTGCTTTTCTCATAAAACTGTAACGTTTGGCTTACTCATCTCCCTCCCCGAGCCAATGACCAAGATGCTTGGAGGAAAAAAACTGTATCGTTCACCAGTCTGCCTTCCAGGTTTAGCCCAGAGCCAGACATGTCCATTCATTCATCAATCATTCACTCGTAAATCCAACAAATGTCTACTGATGATGGAAGCAAAGTGCAGGGCATGAAGTGTCAACCGAGACAGAAAGGAGTCCTGCTCGGGGACCTCACAGTGGAGAAGAGGAGACAATCATTATAAACTGAGAAGACGGCTAAGGAAAAAAGGCAGGGCTGGTGAGAATGGCACCCAAGGCAGAGCACCAAGAGCTGGTGTGAATGGTGCTCAGCCAGCCTGGGGAGCCTGGCTCAGGCGAGGCTGGCATGGAAGGCAGGGAACCAAGTCCAGGTGGATGGAAATGTGATTCTAGCGCCCAGCAGAGTCATTTGGGCCAACGATACCGATTTGGTGATCTTCTACAGAGAGATGGTAACAAACTGAAGTCAAATGACTTCAACAAGGCAGAGGGAGAGAGAGAAACAAATTTGACCCCACACTCTACAGTGCTATGTTCATTTAAGGCGTGGTGGGAGAGCCCCAGATTCTACAGCAGTCAGAAGAGACCACCTTTAGCAATTATTACCATACAGAGTGCTCTTTACATACACTTCTACAAGCCAACTCAGTCAAGCACACAAATTATTCTCCTCCTGACTTAATTTATTTCCATTCACTGACAATCTTCCCCAAACCCCCTCTTTTGCCTGTTTATTGGTATGAACAGCCTACTGATTAGCAATTATCCATAGCGTTAACTCTCTAAGTATCTGTAATTATGACTTCTCTTGGTTTATTTGAGGGCTCCTGGGGACTTCAGGATGAGGAATAACATGAAGTTAATGTAAATACTAATTTGCCAAGAAACCAACCAGACCAAATATGCAGAGAAGCCAAAAGGCAATTTTCCAAAAGCTGAGGTTCTACCAGCCTGGAGAGTTCTGTATTTGTTTTCGCTATTTAAAGGGAAGTGTTTAAATGCCACCGATAAAGCAATTTCGGCATTTTTAACTTTTTACAGAAGCTAAAAGACTGGAACACATTACCCAGTGTGAACACCAGTTTTCTGCCATGCTCACTTCATCTATCCCTCCTCGCAGCTTTTTTTGTAAATGAAAGTAAAGCAAATCCCAGACACCATTTATTTCACTAGTATCTACTTCAGTGTCTCTGATAAGGGCTTTTAAAAATCATAACCACAATCATTATCATAGCCAACAAAATTAAAAGTAATTCCTAATATCATCTAATTATCCATCCCACACTTAGCTTTCCTTGATGGCCTCAAAATACTTTTGTATAATTGCTTTTTGCAAATCAAGATTGAAAACAGGTGCACAACTGCTTAGGGTGATATGTCTCCCAAGTCCCTTTTATTTGGTTAACAGGCCTCACCTACCTTTTTTCTTTTTTAAATCTCTCATTATTCACTTGCTAGAGAAAAGGTCGCTTGTCCCTGTAGACAGCCCATGTGCTATATTTAGTTGACTATATTCTCATGGTGTCATTTCACATATTCTTCCAACCCTCGAATTTTCTATAAACTGGGTGTTATATCAAGAGACTTTACTACATTCAAGACCAATGTTTTTGGCAAGAATACTTTCCAGGTGGTCCACTGCATCACATCAGGAGGTGCCTGATCCCTAGCTGTCCCACTGGGAGTGATACCAACATTCATCCAGGGCTTTAGGTTGTGACAGCCTGCTCTATCCATCATAAAGCTCTCCGTCAATGTCTCACCAAACAATGAAGCAGTCACAAAGATCACTGCTTACATCTGCCATTTCATTAAGAAGGTTGAGTTTCTTAACTCTACCTTAATTAAAGATATTCCTAACGCTCACAGATACAATTACAGAAAGAATAATTATTATTTGGTATCTGAAACAATAACATATTTGTGTGTGTTTGAGAACATTTCTTAAGTCACCTAATTAGGAATTCAATACAAAGATGCTGACTCCTAAACTTTTCTTTAGAAAGATTACTTATAAATGACTGACTGTGCATGTAATACAGTAAAGCTCTATGTCTGTCTGTGTGTCTGTCTGTGTGTCTGTCTGTCTCTCTCTCTCTCTCTGGAGTTTAAAGTTCCAAAAAGACAGTGAAAAAGAATCAAGGAAATCTTAGAAATTATGCCAATTATGAAGGAGCAAGGGAGCAGGAAATAGAAATGGCAGAATATTTCCCAAAGCAGTACATTTATTTTAGTCCCAGTCCAAAGGAGAGATTAATGAAGTACCAAAATAACCTTAAGACATGATGGTTAAACAGTTTCAATTTCTACTTCTTCCCAAAGCTCTTAATTAGAGTTTCTAGAAAACAGCCAAAAAGAACCTGAAATCTTTTTCTTCCCTATCCCATAGTCAGATGTTAATAAACAGTATAATACCTGTGTGGACAGAAGCAGGAGACCTTGCCTCCAAAACTGGCAATGAGAGTTAATACCACCCAAAGAACCATTTAATGACCCTGAGAAAGCCTCCATCAATAGACAAGCCTCCCCGGACACCTGCATTTCCCTCTTGTGCTAGAGAACTTGCAGCTCACTGAACTTCACCAGCCTGGGGCAAGCAGGAGGGGAGGGGAAGGGGCACTTGTCGCCAGGTGTGACCTCCAGGTATGATGATGAGAGAGGCTAAATGCTGCAAAAAGAAGAAATAACGCAACAATAAAAATGTTGCAGTGACTGCCACTGAGTTGTATACTTAATAATCAGTGAAATGGAAACGTTTATATTATGTATATTTTACCATAGCAAAAAAAAAAAAAAGAACATGTTGCAATGGTCAAGTGAGAGGTTTACAGGCTCTTCTCAACAGTAACCACCACTCTGCCAGCCGCTAGGACCCATTATCTTCCTCACTTTACTGCTGAAGGAGATGAGGGCCCAAAAGATGAAGTACCTTGTTCAAGGCCCACGGTCAGTAAGTGGTTCAGGTCTGAACACGTATCCATCAACCACCAAAGCCCCTTGCTCTCTCACAACACCACACAACCTCTCTGGGGACGGTGTGTTGAAATACACTCAAAAGTTTTCAAGGCACATTTCTAGATTATCATTCTTGAATAGCTATATGCAAAAATCTTCATAATTACACAGCAAACAAGAATTCTATTATGTATATGTATTTAAGATTTTTAAATTTTTATTTATTTTTGACTGCACTGGGTCTCAGTGGCTGCACGGGCTTTTCTCTAGTTGTGGTGAATGGGGGCCACTCTCCAGCTGCAGCTTCTCATTGCAGCGGCTTCTCTTTGTTGTGAAGCATGGGCTCCAGGGCTTGCAGGCTTCAGGAGCTGCAGCACATGGGTTCAGTAGTTGGGCTCCTAGGCTCTAGGGCACAGGCCCAATAGTTGTGGTACATGGGCTTGGCTGCTCTGCACACAGGGGACCTTCCCAGATCAGGGATCAAACCCATGAATCGGCAGGTGGGTTCTTTACCGCTGAGCCACCAGGGACGCCCCAAGAATTCTATATAATAAAAACGGCTTCCCAAATGTTCCTTACATGCCCATACAGCCCTACCAACTTGAAAGGCATTAAACAATATCTAAAAGAACCATGCAGTAAAAATAACATCTCAACACTAAGTCCAAAGAGGCACGAAGCTGGCTCCTGGCTCAGCTCTGCGTCAGGACCGCACAGGGTGTTGCCCCAGGAGGACTCTGTAACTGGTAAAAAGTTGCCCAGGTCCACGGGAGCCTTCCAGGAAAGGGGCTTTCCTGGGCTTTGGGCTGGTAACACATTTACTCCCCTGACAACCCGGATAAACTGGAGTTTGGGCCGGAAGCAGGAAAACTCAAGCAATGAATATAGACGTTCACTATCCCTGGCAACCTAGACATGGTCCCCCAGGGCCTCACACAGCAGACGACAACTACAATGTGTCCCTCCAGGTTGCCATCCTCAACACTAAGGAAAGAAGCACAGATATGACGACAGAGCTCCTCGTCTGTGACAAAGATGAGGACGATGGCTCCAGAGTGCTCACTCTGTGCCCAGATGCTTTAACAGGCCCTTCCTTCCTGTTGTTCACAAAGCTCTCCAAGGAAGCTACTGTTAGCATCACTGTTACACCAACAAGGCAGGCAGGCTCAGAGAATTCTAGCTTGCCCAAAGCCTGGCAAGAGTCAGGACTAGGATTCTGGGCTGTCTGCCTCCAGCACCAACAACATTCAAAACTGTTACCCTGCATTAAGAAGACAACACCCACCTCAATACATAGTGACTACTTAAAAGCAACACCGTTGCCAAAAGGCACAAGAAAAGATGCTCCATGTCATTAGTCATTAGGAAAACGCAAGTCAAAACCACAAGGAGATACCAATTCACACCCACTAGGATGGCCAGAAATTTTTTTTAAACAAGAAATAAAAAGGAAAAAAAAAAGTTCTGGAAGATGTAGAGTAACTGTAATGCTCATATACTGCTTGTGCAACCACTATGGTAAAGAGTTTGCTGTTATACAGAGAATCACCATATGACCCAGTAATACCATCCCTAGATATATACTTAAAACCACTGGAAACGGGTGCTCAAAACCTTGTACAGAAATGTTCCTAGCAGTACTACAGACAACAGCCAACCCCTGGAAACAACTCAAACACTCATCAACAGATGACTGGATAAACAAAGTGTAGTGTATCCATACAATGCAATTTTATCCGGCCGTAAAAAAGAACGAGGTACTCAAACACGCTTCAACGCGGATGAATCTTGAAAAGGTTATGCTCAGTGAGAGCAGCCAGACACACCCACAAAGACACATACTGTACAATTCCATTTACATGAAATATCCAGAATCAACAAACCCAGGGAGCGAGAAAACAGATTAGTGGTTGCTAAGGGCTGGGGGGCAGGAACAACAGAACCAGACAGTGAATAGTGGTTCCACACAACACTGCAAATGTACTAATGCCACAGAACTACACACTTTCAGTAGGTTTTTCAATGGTGATTTCAGGTTGTGTGTGTTTTCCTACAGTTTATTCGTTGGTGCACTGGGTCTTCATTGCTGCCTGTGGGCTTTCTCTAGTTGCAGTGAATGGGGCTACTCTTCGCGGCAGAGGACAGCCTTCTCATCTTGGTGGCGTCCCTTGTTTCAAAGCACGGGCTCCAGGTGTTCAGGCTTCAGTGGCTGCAGCGCACAGACTCAGTAGTTGTGGCTCCAAGGCTCTAGAGCTCAGGCTCAGTAGTTGTGGCTCACAGGTTTTAGTGGCTCTGCAGCATGTGGAATCATCCCACATTAGGGATTGAAATCGTGTCCTCTGCATTCGCAGGCAGATTCCCATCCACTGTACCACCAAGGAAGTCTTACAGTTTTTTTTTTAAGCCACCAGTCCCAGGGCGTGAATATAAAAACTCCTAGGTGCAAAGTAAACCTTAACCCAACTTACTTTTGGTAAGTTCTCATTACTCTTAAGCTGTCCTTTCTTTCTACCAGTGCAGTGTTTCTCAGAGTGTCCTGCTCTCAGAATCACCTGAAGACCTTTTAAGAATATGGATTTCCAGGCCTCTCTCCAGACTCTCCAAGGGGGCAGGAATGCACAGGTTAACACCTGCCCCAGTGCCTCAGCATCATCTCTACGACTCCCATCCCTGTTCTTCTAGCCAGTGGGCCAGTTACTGAAGCTTCTCAAAAGAAAAGTGTTAATCAACTTCTTCCCAGCTGCTGGCCGTGGATGCTTGGGTACCATCTCTGAGCTGTTAGTATCTGCTGCGTTTAGCTCTCAGCTGCACTTTGCACTTTCCAGTCAAGCCCCCCCACCTGACAGAAGCTGACCTTGGCCCCACTATTCAAAGTTCTGTTCCACTTTTGATCCACAGAGGTAGTTATCCTGTTTTTGAGACTAACGAAGTGAAGTGAAGTGAAAGTCGCTCAGTCATGCCCAACTCTTTGTGACCCCATGGACTATACAGTCCATGGAATTCTCTAGGCTAGAATGCTGGAGTGGGTAGCCTTTCCCTTCACCAAGGGATCTTCCCAACCCAGGGATCAAACCCAGGTCTCCCACATTGCAGGCAGATTCTTTACCAGCTGAGCCACAAGGGATTGCATTTCACCTACCAATGTTTAAAGCATGAACTCACGGGTGCCATCTTACCCAAAGACTGATTTCTGACTATTCCCACTTCAAAACCAGACTGCTAACATGTTTTCTTCTAGGCATATTATTAATAAAATTCCTTCAAAACACAACAATTTTAACCTAAGTGGCAGTTTTAAAATGTATCCACAAGTCTAGGTCAACAGCAAGCTTGTCAAAGAACATGTTTAAGCTGGTTCCCCCTCTCTGAGCTCACTAACCCCCCCACCACCACCTCTCCCCCAGTCTCTCTCCATCCTTCGCCAGCCTCTCCCCAGTCCTGTGTTTCTTATCTGCCTCCCATCTTCTCCCTTTCCTCAACTGGAATAACATAAGATTATGAAATCGAATAATTAAGTATACACATTGTTACATTTACTGAGGGAGGTTTCTATTCTCTGCTTTTAAACACTGGTTACAATTTGTTCTTTTAAATAAACTTTTTTTTTCCTCCTGCTTGTGTGTAAGCCTTGGTTGATTTCTTGAGAGGCATCAGTGGCCTCTAAGAAAAAGGCTCTTGATTGCTGATGCTATTTAAATAAGGAACACAGGGCATCCTCAGTGAGAATTTTAAACCACCCCACTGTCATGATACAATTCCTCATTCTTCTGCTTGGCTACAGAGACAAAAAGAAAAGGACCTCATGGACCAAAGATACCCTGTGCGTGCTCAGTCAGTCAGTCAGTCATGTCTGACTCTCTGCAAGCCCACAGACTGTGGCCCGCCAGGCTCCTCTATCCATGGGGATCCTCCAGGCAAGAATACTGGAGTGGGTTGCCATGCCCTCTTAGGGGATCTTCCTGACCCAGGGATCAAACCTGCATTTCCTGCTTCTCCTACATTGCAAGAGGATTCTTTACCAGTGAGTCACCAGGGAAGTCCCAAAATACCTTAAAACAGAACTTTTAAAAAATGAAAATGCAGGCCTTAAAGCAGTCCTATTAGAGGCACCTGGAGGTCCCCAGTTCTTTGAATTCCCAATCCACTGGCTGTAAAGTCTTCATCCCCACCCTGACAATGACAACAAACGCCCCTGCAACGATACTGGCCCAGCGAAGAACCCCTGCTGTGTGCTGCATCTTCACTGGGGAGGCCTAGGGAGGGCAGAAAATAACCCCCAAGTCACCCTGCTGCCATCCGATGTAGGAAAACCCACAGCAGAATCAGGAAAGCCACAGCAGTGCATTCACTTGGAGAATCAATGCTAATATTTATTGACTGCCTGCTATGTGTCAAGCACCCTGGAGGCATTATATTGTTTAATTTCCCCAACAAGGTGTTTTACAAAGGAGGAAACTAAAGCTAGAGAGGTCAGGGAACTTGCAAAGGCTGGCTGCTAGAAGTCATGGAATTGGGGTTTTCATGCAAGCCTCCAGCTCTGAGCACCTGACCCTCTGGTCAGACAGCCCAGGTGGTGCTCTCCAAACTGACAGGGTGACACACTCCATTAGTAAGTGTTGAACCATGTGAAAGTATGACCTGTTCAATAAAAGGTTAATTTTAAAAAATTTTAAGCCAAGTATAATACCATGCCTGCTGATTCTGGCTAGAAGCTTGTGATCCAGGGTTTAGATCATACACTTGCTGGAAAATAGTTAAGTTACTGGAATTAAGAAAACCCTCAAAGATACAAAAAGTTTCAGAGAGTCTGAAGGTTCTCCATCTGCGATCTCAGGAAACTCTTCAACACAAATGCCTAGAGAAGCAAGGGGGAGAAGAGGTTCAGGAGTGAACCTCTCAACTTGCTGGAAAATAGTTAAGTTACTGGAACTAAGAAAAACCTCAAAGATACCAAAGTTTTGGAGACTTTGAAGGTTCTCCTTTCGCAATCTCAGAAGACTCTTACACACAAATACTTAAGAGACGCAAGAAGAGGCTCAGGAGTGAACCTCACAAAATAAAGGGGACAGGGTGGAGGAAAGGGGGTCACAGAGATTCAGCCCCAGCACAGTGCCCCAATTGAGGAAAGCAGGCTTGGTGAGGCCAAGTATTAGTTCATTCCAAGAGAAGACACACATCTACATTTTGATGTGAAATCTCCCGATTTTTAAATGCTGGCAAATCTTCTGACATTTACAAATAATCTTCAAGTCAATGAAACCACTTCATCAGGCTTGAGCTCGAAGTCAGAGTAGAAGAGATGTTTGTGCCAGGATGAAGAGGCCCTAAAGATACCTAGGAGTCGCGGGCACTCCCTGCAATGAATGCAGAGGCCCAGGGATACCCAGGACCTGGGAGAGATCCAGAACCACCTGCAACAGCCCAGGATCCCAGAGACCCACGGGTGTGTCGTACACACCAGGCAAACACATCTGAGCCAGTCTGGGGCAGCCTGTGCAAGTCCACGAGTGCAACGAACAGATCTGAAGTCAGCAGCCCCCACCAAGCCACAAGCCTCCTAACTGACACTACACTTTCAGGAAGATGGCTGAGGCCACCTTACTTCAAGATCTGCACAAAACTAACCCTAACCCTGGCAACAAGCTGTAGACAAGTTTGTGTATGCCATGACTGCACATACTAATTTACCATTTCAGCTCTTATACCAGGAAAGGGATTACCCTGGGAAGAAGAGGACACACAGAGGAGCTTTGGAAGGGCAAGTGACATTCCAGTTTTTGATTTCAGTGTTATTACGCCCCTGCATTGTTTGTGCAGGGCTTCCCTAGTGGCTCAGTGGTAAAGAATCTGCCTGCCAATGCAGCAGACAAGGGTTCAATTCCTGGAAGATCCCCTGGAAAAGGGAATGGCAACCCACTCCAGTATTCTTGCCTGGAGAATCCCATGAACAGAGGAGCCTGGCGGGCTACCGTCCATGGGGTTGCAAAGAGTTGGATAAGACTGACAGACTAAACAACAACAATGTGCAAATTCACTGGGTTAAACACTTAAGCGCACTTTTTTACGTATCCCTGCGAAGGCACAGACAGATAAGCAGAGAGAGAAATACATAAAATTTCAAAAGCTCAATTTCTATGAAACTTGAAAAATCCTTAAGACACTTCTAACTGATCCAAACACCCACCATAAGCTGCTCACTTAGTTAAAGCCACTCAACTACTGTTTGGAAAAGGAAAGGCTGCCTACAAGTCTTCCCTCTTTCTAGCCTTACTAGGCTTCAGGAAAAGAGAATACACTGTGTGAGCTTAAATTTGGGCTGTGAGATGAATTCTCGAAAAGCTGTATGAAAACTGCCTCTGGAATCTTTAAATTCTATATGAAATGCCTCAGGGGACGTGTCATTTAAAAACTATTCAGCACAAGAAGAATCACTTCCAGGGACTTCCCTGGGTGGTCCAGTGGCTAGGGCTCCACATTGCCAACGCAGGGGACCCAGGTTTGATCCCTGGTCAGGCAACTAGATTCCATGTGCCAGAACTAAGCGTTCACATGCTGCAACTAAGACCAGGCATCATCAACTAAAAAATACATACATATATAAAGAATGTGTGTGCTAAGTCACTTCAGTCGTGTCTGACTCTTTACGACCCTATGGACTGTAGCCCGCTAGGCTCCTCTGTCCATGGGATTCTTCAGGCAAGAGAATTCTCCATCCCCACAGCAGCTGCCATGCTCCTGCTCTCCCCTGGGGCTGAAACCTCACACTCCCATCAGATCATCTCTCCTACTTTGCTGAAACTATCGGCACCATCTCACACGAGGCCCCTGCCACCTTCACCCTCATCTCCGCCCGCTCCATCACCACAGTTACCTCCCTATCGTTCCTTCAACCCCAAGGTCAGGTGCACCTCTCCCTTCCCCCACCCACTCATCTTCTCCTCTGAATAATCTGAATCCCAAACACAGCATCGCAGAAGGCAGGCTCCGCAGGACCCCTCCATCAACTGACTTCTTCTCTCCCTTTTCCTCAGGGTATTCTCTCCTGCAAATATCACAGGCTTCCTCTCCCTGGACCCCTCTCCTTAACCCTGTTGCTGCCCGCCCCCCCACCCCGCACTCTTTCTCTTTTTCTTTCCCTTCCCTGGGCATTACCTGGAATGCACCCTTGACCTCCTCCCCGTGCGTGTCCTCTCTGGAGGACGCTCTGCACCCACGGGGCTGGCCCCGGGGACTGTTTATGTCCGTCTCCACAGTTCTGCGAGAGCTGATCCCAGGTGAACAACTACTCAGGCTTAAGCTATCAACCCACTCATTAGAGGCCACCACCTGCTCTCCCCACAGAACAACTGACTCCAGAGAAGCACACCTTTTAATAAAGTACCTAAAACTTAACATCTCATCCCCCTGGGATCGTGCATGGACTATCTGAGTGATCAATAATAAAATGCTGATCAGCAAACACCCCTGATCCGACAGAAATTCTGTACGTCCCGATGTGCAGACTACAGGAGAAAAGAACACAATATCGATGCCTGCACACTAACCAGGAATTTAAAAGTACTTCCTGAACCGATGTTACAGAGGGACCTCTGTAAATACTGCACGATGCCCCTGCTCTGTTTTAATCAAACAGTCTGGCTCCAAAGCATAACTGATAAGTACTGAAAGAACAGTCTCTGGAATCAGACAAACTGGGTGTGAATCTCCACTAATGCTAGGTTGATCAATCCTGTCCTCAGTGTTTCCAAACATAAAATGTGGAAAATACATGCTCCAGAGGGTCATTAGATAGATTAAAATAGCACAGGGGACCCTTGGCTGCCAATCAGAATCGCCTGCAGCACTGACCAGAATATTGGTGCCTTGGTCCCTCTCCCAGCGGTTCTGACTCAGTCTGTCTGGGTACACACTGGGATTCTGAACCTCTGCAGATTGATTCTAATGTGCATAAGATCCAGAAAAACTGAACAAACATATGGAAAGCTATCCCTCCAAAATGCCAGCTTTTAGTATAATCATTCATAATATGGCCTGGGAAAAGAAGAATTCGGGGTTCCAGTTTAAACAAGATGAGGCACTTAAAAGAACCAGGCTAAGGCAAGTGAGGATTTTAATAACCAAGAACCTTCACGGGAAATAAGTTTGTTTCACTCTTCTTGGTTAGTAAAATCAGAAAGATGTCATTCCCAGGAATAAGTTAAGGACTCTACACATCAAGTGATGTTCATGAAAATCACTCAGGATGAATGAGATGGAACCTATGTTGTTGGTGTCAATCCCCAGGGTCTGAAGTTCTACCCAGTCACTAGTATTATGATCACCTAATGGGCCACTTTAGCAAAGTAGTTATACTCTAGTCCAAAATTGCATTTTTCACCCACTGAAATTTGCATTTGGCATCACAGACGCTAACTCTGATCATTTCTGTCACTTTGCGATAATCTTAAAAAGATTCTTGGTTCCTTGATGAAGTGTTCTAGAAGGTCCTATAGGCTTTTTTTTTTTAAAGGGTCACCTTCCTCCATAAAGCACTGCTACCACCAAAAAAAAAAAAAAACCTCAATCTGAAAAAAAATCTATAGAGAAAAACAAAAAAACATGAAAGAAAACATGAGTGAAACAAAATGAGGAAAGCTGCATTAGGAAAGGAAGTAGTAGTCCTCCATTCAAAAGAGGAGGTTATGCGATTCCTATTCCCAAAAAGAGAAAGAATGGCAATTTAAAATTTTCAAGAAATAAAATTTTAAGACCTTACCCTGTAATTTCATAAACTTTCTCATCTATCTTCCACACAACACGAACAGAAAACAGACACACATGAAACAAAATAAACACTTATTTCACATCTATTACGATTCATTCATTCAAAGACACATCTTTTTTTCACGTCTATAAGAAATTAGGATGCATTTGCAACCAAGGGTGTGCTGTCATGTAAGTGGCAATGTTTTTTCTTCATGATTTTTCTTCCTCAGAGTACAGAAAATAACTAGTCCATCTCACTCTTGATGGCATCCTAGTTCCAATGAAATGTTATATTAGTCATCGACAATAATATTACTACACGCAAGGCTTTATGCTAGCAAGCGGCCAATAATATAGTCATGGACTTAGGATCCAGAGAAACTTAGATGAATAATAATTAAAATTAGTTCCAAACAAGGGGCTGTATGTAGTATGGGCGTTTACAGACAGAGAAACTGCTAAAAGAATATGAAGCGGAGGGCATTCAGGCAATTGGACTCTGTCAGTAAACGTAAGTACTGAACTTTGCTCTGAAGATGGTGAGAACTTAGCAAACTGGAAAAGCTGGATAGATGCTGCCTTTGGGGAAAACAGCATGAGGAAGATGTTAAAGACAGAACACAGAGGGGCCATCTGGGGCATAATTAACCTGGGTCAGGTGGGCAGTTCAGACGTGTAATGGGAGATAGGTGGATAATGGGATGAGACTCCTGAGGACCTGAACTGCCAGACTAAGCAGTTAAAAATTGATCGAACAAGCTGGCCTGGCATCCTGAACATCCACCCCCTGCCAAGGCGCAGGCTCTCTGCAACAGCCAAAAGAAATTCCCCAGGGTGCCTGCGCACTGGCCAAAAATGGTCTGCTTCCTCCCCTACATCTTTCAGGGTATTTCTCTGCCTCTGGGCCCCTCTACTCCCAAAGGATGCCAGAGTCAGTTTTCCACCTCAGCTTCCCCTCCAGAAGTTGTCTTCAGCCATCCTTGCTGGCTCATTAAAGCTTCTGCCTCTCCAGGAAGGGAATGAATCATACAGAGCTACTCAAGTTTCGGGGAAAGGTGGCCTTAAGCAAGAACCATAAGGAAGAGTCGTGTAGTGCAGGAGAAACTGAGCACTGTCAGGACTAGGTGATGGGAACGAAGGTGGGGAAGAGAAGCCGCAGACATGAGGGGGCATCTGGAAGGCAGATCCAGCGACCCAGGGCAAGAAGAAGAAGACAGCAAAGCCATGGAGCACTCGAGGCACGATGCCCCAGAGGCTGAGCACAGGAAAGACTCCCCCCAACAGATCGCCCAGGACTCAAGTCACCACCCCCACTATGTGCCAGAGACAGCGCCAGGCTTCTGGGAGCTGCAGGCACTGTCCCTGTTCCTGAGTTGCTGCTAGTCTGATAGTAAAAACAGAACTAAAAATAAGTCACTGTAAGGGTTTCGCTGTGAGAGGATCAGCGATGGCTGCACAACAATGGGAATGCATGTAATACCCTGCAAACCTGTGCGCTTAACCACGATGAAAGAGGAAATCTTAGGTATTTTTACCATGATAACCAGCCAGTGAAGTACTGTAACACACACAGTAGGAACAGTCAAATAGAGACAATGGACACAGCTGTGGCACAAAGGAAGATCAGGAAAGAGGTGCTCAACAAAGGGAAGACAGCTGGGGCTGAACCCTGAAGGAGGAGCAGAAAGTGTGCTCCCAAAAGATCACGTGTTCCTCCCACTCCCATCCGTTCACCGTGAGATCATACCCGCACACCCATCCCCCAGGAAGTAACAGCAATGGCTGGTCACATCCCCGGTGTGGCCAAGATTCCCAAATACCCTCTGACTCTTGGGCTCTGGATCTCGAGAGGCGTGCACCAGGTAGTGACTGCTTTATGGATAAACACCTGTTCACAATGAGATGCAGTAGAAGACAATCAGACAACACAGCTGGGAAGAAATATTAGTCCCGGCCAGGGATTCTCTTTCTGGAAAATTGCTGAACTATACGAACTATGGGCTTCCCTGGTAGCTCAGTTGGTAAAGAATCCGCCTGCAATGCAGGAGACCCTGGTTCGATTCCTAGGTTGGGAAGATCCCCTGGAGAAGGGAAAGGCTACCCACTCCAGTGTTCTGGGCTTCCCTTGTGGCTCAGCTGGTAAACAATCCGCCTGCAATGCAGGAGACCTGGGTTTGATCCCTGGGTTGGGAAGATCCCCTTGGAGAAGGGAAAGGCTACCCACTCCAGCATTCTGGCCTGGAGAATTCCATGGACTGTATAGTCCATGGGGTCGCAAAGAGTCAGACACGACTGAGCAACTTTCACTTTCTTCACTTTCATACAAACTATAAAGCTGTTTCTAAATTCCCAAACAAATGGCATATTTTGGGATAGTTATTCTGGACATTATTCTGGTTTACACATACATACACACACACACAGAGCTTTCCCCTTTTTGACCCAGTGATTCTCCTATAATCTAACCCTAAAGGGAATAACCAGAAGCCCAGAGATCTATGTATGAAGAGGTTCATCAGAGCATAAATGTATAAAATGGTAAGAATGAGGATCAATGTAGACATCAAACTAAGAATGGCTTGAAAAATTCTGCTCTATAAAGGGATACTATGCAAGGAGATCCAACCAGTCCATCCTAAAGGAGATCAGTCCTGGGTGTTCACTGGAAGGACTGATGCTGAAACTGAAACTCCAGTACTTTGGCCACCTGATGCGAACAGTTGACTCATTGGAAAAGACCCTGACGCTGGGAGGGATTGGGGGCAGGAGGAGAAGGGGACGACAGAGGATGAGATGGCTGGATGGCATCATCAACTCGATGGACATGAGTTTGAGTAAACTCCAGGAGTTGGTGATGGACAGGGAGGCCTGGCGTGCTGCAATTCATGGGGTCGCAAAGAGTCAGACATGACTGAGCGACTGAACTGAACTGAACTGATGCAGCCATCAAAAATATTTTAAAGGATATGTAATAGCCTGGAAAATATTTTGCATTTCATTGCAAATGAAAATTGCAATAAGGAAAATTATACAGATAGTATGACCACATTTTACAAAACAGTCTATTATATATACTTGTATACATGTTTTTTAAAAGATAAGAAAGACACATAGCAAACTGTATATGAAATACTATAGTTATTGTTAGATGGTAAAAATAAAGGTGCTTATTTTCATCTAAATATATTTCCATATTTCCAAAGAATATATAAGTAAGTATTATTTATGCATGCTAAGTTGCTTCAGTCGTGTCTGACTCATTGCAACCTATAGACTGTAGCCTGCCAAGCTCCTCTGTCCATGGGATTCTCCAGGCAAGAATACTGGAGTGGGTTGCCACCCCCTCCTCCAGAGGATCTTCCTGACCCAGGGATGGAACCTGCATCTCCTGTGACTAAGTATTATTTATAATCAGAAACATAAACTTCTCTTGAAAGTTTATGATTCTTGAAAGAAAGAATCAATGACATGCAGGACACTCAGGCACTGACAGGATTAAATTTAAAATGATATCTAACATCCACATGGGTTTAAGTTCAAGTCAAGATCTGGGACAAAGATGTAGTTTTGAGGCCCAAAAGTATAGAGGTGACTCCTGGGGCCAAGAGACTGAGTAAAATCTTCAAGAAAGGAAAGAGGGTCTGAAAAAGAGTCCTGAGTTAGGATTCAGGAGGAGGAAGATAGTAAGTGGCAGTGAAAGATAAAAGGAAGTCTGGCTTTAAGAAGCACCTGATACATTCACTGAGTCATTATTCTGGTTCAATCAACCGTTTATATAATCACATATGGGGCTTCCCAGGTGGCACTAGTGGTAAAGAACCCGCCTGCCAATGCAGGAGATGTAAGAGACATAGGTTCGATCCCTGGGCAGGGAAGATCCCCTGGAGGAGGGCATGGCAACCCTCCCCAGTATTCTTGCCTGGAGAATGCCATGAACACAGGCGCCTGACGGGCTATAGTCCATGGGGTTGCAAAGAATCAGACATGACCAAAGTGACTTAGCGCACACAGCACAATCACAAATCCATTCAATCTTTCACTGACAGGATCACTCCTCTCTCCAATCACCCATTTAATTAGTCAACAAACATTCACTGAGGGCCAGCCACAGTGCTAGGTGGTGAGGACACGAATTGGAAAAGGAACCGTTTTTCTACCCCCAAGAAGCTTCCAATCTAATTAAAAACAAATACTGCCCAGAGTGGTCAGTGCTATCATGCGGTGTACGTAGACCATCGAAACCTTTCCGGGATTTCTGGAAGGCTTCCTGCAGGAGGTGATATCTAGGCTGAGATTTCGAGGATGGAGGAAAATCAAGGAGAAGAGAAAGAGCATTCCAGGAGAAGGAACAGCATAGAGACAGCATGTGCAAAGACGCTGAGACACAAAGAACTCAACACAGGTCCCCTTATGGGGAAAGAACATGTGGCCTGAGCGGCGTCACAGAGGGCAAGAAATGAAGCAGGAAAGCGAAGGAAGGCTGTTGCGCTGGTAAAGGCAGACGGAGAAAAATGAAGACAACAAACCAGGAACACTGCCATGTGCGGCCTCACACTGCCCTTCTGATCCAATGAACTCAGTGAACATGCTGCCTAGGAACAGAGCCAAGAGCCCCAAGAAAGAAAAGACAAGCAGAAACCCAAAGTCAACTAATGAATCGCAGCCAACTACGTTGTTAACGCATGTTAACTGTGGACCCTTTTCACACGCCATGTCACTTGCTGTCCCCTCCTTATCTGGGCTGTCCCCTCTCCTCTCTTCCTCATCCACCCTCTACTATTCAGCCATTCTGTCCCACGCATTCTCTCTCCAAGCACCCAGGCACTCTGCCAAGGGCATGTACTCCCCAGTCTGTCTAACTAACCGTGTATGTCCAGGTATCTATATGTATTTCTGTATGTGCTACTATTAACCTATGTACCTGGACACAGGATGCTTTTTTATGTACTCATGCGTCTGTGTATGTAGTTATTTGTGAAAATGCCTGTTAATACATATTTCTGTCTTTCCTCACGTTTTGAGTGTCTTCCTCTGGATGTACATACATGCATATTTATCTGTGAGTACATGTATGTATGTAAACAGGTGAAAATATGTGCTGAGCGTGAGTGGGGATGTGATGCACATGCAGGCTGCAAGAGTGGACACCTGCAGTTTCAGCCCACCTGGCACCCACTCCCCCAGTATGGCTTTGGGGAACACTCCTTCCACCGTGATCAAGATGCCTTTGTCACTAAAGATGCCCATTTGCTCAGGGCCAAGGGACGGGCACCTAGCCCAAGCCCCAGACTCTCCCCTCAGAACTGGAATCCTGAACAGAAAAATAATAAAGGCTGAAATTCACCCAATTGGCTGTGCCCTAAAGAACAGTCTCCGTCTCCTACAGCCTGGATCCCCAAGGTGCAGGCCCCGGGGCATCTTGTCAGGGCCACAGAAGTAGAAATTGACACACATAAGAATATTTACACACCTTCCCAGCTGCAAAGTTCTTTGATTCAGGAACTATTTAACAGTCTGACAAACACTACCCATGACAACAGTTTTGCCTGGGATTATTTTTAAAACTTGTATTTCTCCCTCCCAGTTTAGTTTCTTGCTGCCTCACTGTCCCACCAGCTACTCTTTCTCTCCCAGGTCCGGAGACACCCAGTTTCTGCCTAGTTGCCCCTAACTAATGTGGACAGCAGACACTCTGCCTCACTCAGCAACAATCTGACATGACCCAAACAACGTGGCAGAGCTCAGAAACTGTTCCTGTTCAGGCAGACATACAAGTTCCACTATTTAAAGAAATACAGACTTGTTTTTTCAGGGGCCAAAAGTTCTCATTCATATTTCTTTTTCCATTTGGCCACACCACAGGACATGTAGGACCTTAGTTCCCCAATCAGGGATCAAACCTGCAACTCCCTGCACTGGACCACCAGGGAAGTCCCTCTAATCCATTATTTTTTAACCAAACAACCTTAAGTAGTATTAAAAAAATCTGGTGTAGATTCTTGGCAATGAGCCACCTATCAAAACTATCAGAAATCATGACCATAAACAACTAGAAAAAGTACCAGTGATAAAAAAAAAATTGATAAAAAGTTAATAAATAAATAAGCACTATTGATGATAAGTCCTCATTCATTTACTAATGCTGGGCCCTGTGGAATACAGTCAACTAACTCTAACAGGGATCCCACCATGGGAAACAGGGAGTGAGGGTGTGTGGCCCAGAGGCCCAAACTGCACAGGGCAAAGGGTCTTTGTATTCATTTCCCATAAAAAGCCTGCAGTTGGAACCCAGATTTTATAAATGGAGAAAATGTAATCATTGTTATGACCAATTTTAACCCTGACATTGGTTATCAATTATTTCAGCATGAAATGTGTCTTGAATGCTTGCTTACAAAACAAGACTTAAACTTATGTTAAATTAGAAACTTTTTCTTGATTAGAGGATGTATTAACAAATCTCTTTATAAAATTATGTAAGTGTTACTGTCAAAGAATTATAACTTTGTAAATTCCAAAGAGCTAAACTGCAGGGTCAAAGAGTATATGATGATCACGGGGCACCTGGGTGGGAACTGTGTCTCTGAGCCCGACGTGACCCGTCTTTGAACACTCCAGTACTAACAATTTTCAGCAAACATCACGGCTGTGTTGTACCGGGTCAGTGCTCAGGACTAGAGGGCAAAGACGGAAAAGACTGCCAGTTCCCTGACATGGATAAGATCTAGTCTGGTCAGAGGCTTCAAAAGTTAATCCAGGATATGGTGAATCAAAGCTGGAATTAGAGTGGTGTCCCAACCTCAATTGTCAAAGGCTGATGGGGCTACCAGGTCCAGGAGCAGCAGAGTTGACCCCTGGAACTCCACGGCATGGGAGAGAGTACAGACGATGTGCCTTATGGCTTCCTGCTCTGCCCTTTCTGCTGTGATCCACAGACAGTGCACTTAAAAACCACTTTTTGCACAAAGTTCAACCTGCCCCTGCCCCATCACACTGAAGTGATGACCATCCTACCATCAAAAAGAAAAAAGGAGGCAATCCAACACTAAGTTCCTCCACAGCATCATCCCCACACCCCTCACCTGCACCCATCACTCCCTCCAGTCCATCTGGCTCAGTGGAAGCAGCACCATTCCTCCTGTCCAAGAGTGCCCCGGAGTTTGAATCCTTCCTCTCCCAGTTATTAGCTGTGTGACCTAAGGTGAGGTTCCTCATCTTCTTGGGTACCAGTTTCCTCATCTGTAAAATGGAGTTAATAGTTGTAGCTGATAGAGTTGTTGCCAGGACAAAATAATACTATTAATCCACGTCAAGTGGCTAGAAGAATGCCTGGCACATGGTAAGTGCACATTAAATATGAGTTAGCTATTATAATAGGGCAGCAGAGGATAAGATGGTTGGATAGCATCACTGATTCAGTGGACATGAACTTGAGCAAACTCTGGGACATACTGAGGGACAGGGAGGCCTGGCGTGCTGCATGGGGGGGGTCACAAAGAGACAGATACAACTTTGCGACTGGACGACGAACAAGTTATTATAATTGCTATTGTTTTTATAATTTACTTGTGTCTCTTCTGAGAACTTGCCCTGGTGATTTTACCTTTTCCTCCTTTATCCTCAACCAGTTTGTGCTTGTGGTAGATAATCTTGATGATCACCATCAATTCATAAGCATATGCTGTTCCATCCACCAATGGTTAGCTCCTATTCCCTGCTCCTCTTGAATCTGGGCTGGCCTTGTGACTTGCTCTGACCAAAAGAATGCAGCAGGGGAACCCAGATCTTAAGTGAACTGGTAGCTTCTGCTTTATCCCTATTGAAAGCCAAATGTGATGTCCTGCCATCCTGAGACCACTACATTTTGAGGGAGCCCACGACAGCCACGTGGGAGGAGAGCGGGAGGGTATGTGGAAGGGCATAACAACACTAGACAGGGGAGGGAAACCCTCTTGGAAGTTCCAGTACCAACCACAAGCCAAGTCAGGGACCACAGTCCAGGCAACATGGAGCAGAAGAATCACCCGTCTGAGCCCTGTCCAAATTCCTGACCCACAGAATCACTAGGAATAAAATGCCATTACTGTCTAAAACCACTCAATGTTGGGGTGATCTGTTATGCAACAAGAGATAACTGAAACAATGCTCCCCTTCAGCACTAAAAGAATGTTCCATCGTCCATCCCATCTTAAAACAAAATATCCCACAGTTCTTCAACCCTACGTTTGCCACCAGTTACTGACTTCTTTGTATCACCACTGCAGTCTTCTGTTACAGCACTTAGCACACTGCTGGGTAGTTCTTTATGCATAGCACTCTCTTTCCTACTGGATGGAGTTCCTTGGGGCCATGACTGACTGTCATGTTATTCTTAATATCCTCACATCTAGCGCATTCAGCAAGTGGTAGTGAGTGCTCCAGAAAAAAAAGAAAATGTTAGCTGAGGGAATTTCCCTGGCAGTCCAATGGTTAGAACTCCACCCTCTCACTGCCGAGTGTCTGGGCTCAATCCCTGGTTGAGGAACTAAAATTCCATCAGCTGTGTGGCATGGCAAAAAAAAAAAGTTAGCTGAATAATGTATGCATGTATAAATAAAGGGAACCTCCATACATCTGGTTTACCCCAGACATGCACTGGAAAACCCAAGATGAAGATGAAAACAAACATAAGAACCAAGAAAGCAAAATTTCTAGAACCAGACAAAAGTCAAAAGGTGCAGGAAAGAGGTAAAGGGTAAAATCAGATGGTGGAGTCAAATACACAGAATGAAAGCCACTGAAGTTTGAGGGTTGTTTCTGCAGCACAACTAGTTTATCCTGACTGGCAGAATACATTTTCTACAAGTATATGTTGTTTTGTTTTCATGGGGAGCTGAACCCTAAGTTGTAAGAAGGAGAAGAGGAACTTGGAAGATGTCAATGGTCAAAGTCAATATAAACACTGATTAAAAAATAGGCAAAACAGTTTCAGGCCTAAGATTCCTGGAAATTATTTAGAAGGTTAAACTTTAAAGCCAGATCCAGACGAGAACTCAAGGTATGAATACACTGTGTTTTATTAAGAACTAAAAAGGCTCAAGGGGCATATAAAACAATGAAAGTAGGACAGCTTGGTGCTCAGGTTGGGTTTCAAACAATGTATTAATTTTAAGGCATTGACTTCCTCCCACCAAAATTTCAAAGTTAATGAGAAATTGATTTTAAACCAGTGTCATACACCAATTTATTAACAAAGAGGATGTATAACAACCCACACACTCTGCTATCAGAAACAAGCCACAGCTAAATAATATAGTCGAAAACAAAGTAGAAATATCAAAACCACAAGGATATGATCCAGGACATGATACACAAGGAAATGCAGTAAGAAAATGTCACTTGGTATTAAGAAAACAATTATCCTCTGTGTTGGAGGATATGGAATATGGGTTCATAATATGAATTTTAACTTTCTGAAACTTTCAAAAAATTTTAATATGCTAAAGTAAAAAAAAAAATGGCACCTTCACATAATATCCTAACTTTCAAAAGCCTGCCTCCTTCATTTCTCTTAACCATTGTTTGGTGAGCACCTTCCCATATGTGCTGAGCCCTGGGCTGGCCTTCAGAGCCAGGACATCTGACACAGGCAGGGGGCTGGCGAGGGCCACAGCTGGCTGTGACCGCAGCTCTAGGTCCATAGAGCTCACTCGACCAAGCAAGCAAGGCCTGTGAGCCGGCATTTCAACAGCAGAGATCATGCAGTCATTCTCTAACTAGACCCAGAGCAAAAGAAACCCCCCAGGTGAGGAGGACTGCTACTAGTTGTATGACCTTGAGCAAGTGTGTGACCATCTCTAACCTTTATTTCCCTCATCTGTAAAATGGGGACAATAACAGTGCCTACCTCGTAGAGTTCTGATATACATTAAACAAGATACACTGTGCCTAACACAATGCTTGGCACGCAGCTAGCGTGCTACAATTGTTGAGTATTATTACTCCCAGGTTAGCCTTGAGCTTTCTACAAGGGAAACCAGAGAAAGGAACGCAAACGGGGCTTCAGTCAAAGCCCTGAGGGGACTTTCCTGGTGGTCCAGTGGTTAAGACTTCCCCTTCCAACGCAGAGGGTGAGGGTTCAGTCCCTGGTCAGGAAGCTAAGATCCCACATGCCTCGTGGCCAAAAGACCAAAACATAAAATAGAAGCAATATTATAACAAATCCAATAAAGACTTTAAAAATGGTCCATATCAAAAAAAAAAGGCTTTAAGATACAAAACAAAAAAACCAAAGGCCTGAGTGCCTACTAACAAACAAGGAAGTGCAACTTTAAAGGAGATGTTTTTTACCTACGATTTTGGCAAAGATAATAAAGATTGGGAACAGCCTGTTATATAGAAAGGTGGAGTAAAACTGGCACTCAATTCACTCCTAGGGAGAACGCTGATTGCTTCAACCTTTTGAGAGACCAATTTGGTAATATATATTAAAATTTAACATATGAATACTGTCTAGTCCAGCAGTTCTATTTCTGGGAATTTATCCTAAGGAAATAATTAGAAAAGTGTATAAAGATAGCCGCACAAAGACGCTCATAGCAGTGTTTTTTAATCACACCAAAGCTGAAAGAGATGTAATTATCCATCAACAGAGAACCGATTAAATAAAGTATAGAACATCCACAGCATTGGGTAAAATCATGATGTGGACCTATATTTCCTGACAAGAAGGTTCTATGAGCAAGTGTAAAGTGATAAGAAGTTAGCAAACAACACATAGAAGACAGTACCATTCCTTCACGTGTATGTGCTTACACATGCTAAAAAAGTCTGAAAGGAGAGATACCAGAGTGGTATAGTGGTTATCTCTGAGTAGAGGGATCTGGGGTGGTTTTCACTTTCTTTCATCTTTTTGTACTATCAGAATGCATTTAATGTGCCATAAATCTGACGTGTTAAGCCTCATCACATCCCTCCTCTAATTCTCACCTTACTGGGGGTGATGATGATGACACCTATGATGCTCCACCCAACACTCACTTTCTCCCACATCTGAGCCCCTGTCTCCACTCCCCATCTCCACCCTCTCTTCTTTGGGCACATCGGCTTTCCTCCCATCCCTCCCCGAACACTGGCACACTCCTGTCTTTACACTGATTGCTTCATCCACAGGAAACACTGTCCCCCAAAGAGCTAGTTGGCTGGCCCCCTGGCCTCCTTCAAATCTTAAGAGTAAATGCGACTGTCTCAGATTGAACCATGTCCCCCGTCCCCAAATTCACAGGTTGGAGTCCTAACCCCGAGTACCTCAGGATGTGACCTTATTGGAAACAGGGTCACTGAAGATGTTAGAAACTAAGATGAAGTCATACCGGAGTATGGTGGGCCCTCGATCCAATGGCTGTCCTTATAGAAAGGGGAAAATTGAAGACGCGCTGCCACAAGCCAAGAGACAATCCAGGAGAGAGGACAGGACAGATCCTCCCCACACCGCGCCTTCAGAGGAGCACGGCCCTGCAGACAGGGGACTTCTAGCATCCAGCACGGGGCTGCGATCAATTTCTGCTGTTTAAGCTGCCATTTTTGTGGCCCTTCATTATGGAGGCCCCAGCAATTAACACAGCCACGGGCTCAATGAGGCCTCCCTCGCCACTGGACTCCCGCTTCCATCCCTCGCTCCCAAGCCCTCTACCTGCTCCATTTCTTCATGGCATTTACCAACAAGTAACACGCCATGAAATTACCTTTGTTCACGGAGGCATCCCCAGGGCCCAGGGCAGGGTCTGCACAGAGTAGGCACTCAAGAAGGATCTGCTACCCAGAGAAACAACACAGGACAAAACAGACCAAGGCGGGCCCAGCCGAGCTTACTCTGTAGTGGAGGGAGACAGAAGAAGCAGACACGGAGAAGGTGGTGCCAAGCGCCGTGGAGACCACCAAGGCAGGGTCAGGCGCAAGGAATTCGGGAAGGGCTGCGGTTTCTTTAAAACAGAGTCAGGGAAGGCGTCTCTGATGACGTGAGATCTGAGCACAGACCTGAAGGAAGGGGCGCCCGTAAACCATGGAGATCACAGCTGAGATAAGAATGTTCCAGGCACAGAGAACAGTAAGTACAGATTAGTTCAATAAACACATACCATTTGTATAATCAGAATAGAGGGGAAAAAATAAGGCTATTATAAGTCTGAAAATGCATCCAAATATTTAAAAGCCCAATGCAAGGGCAAGGAAGAAGAATCTGGTTTTATGAATTCTTTAAGACTCTATCCTGGCCCAGGCTGAAAATTTCAACCCTCCTCCCAGCCCTGTCCCTAGCCTATCCTCCAACAAAACGGGGGGAGTGAGACGAGTTGAGAGGTGAAAAGTGAGGTGAAAGTGGAAGATGACAGGTGAGGTAAGAAGCTTTGAGGTGAGGTGAAATGAGGTGAGAGGTGAAAGGTGAGGTGAGAGATAAAGTATAAGGTGAAGGTGTGTGCTTAGTCACTGCATTCATGCCCCACTCTCTGCGACCCTATGTACCAAAGCCCACAAGGTTCCTCTGTCCATGGGATTCTCCAAGCAAGAATCCTGGAGTGGGTTGCCATGCCCTCCTCCAGGGGATCTTCCCAACCCAGGGCTGGAACCCGTGACGCCTACATCTCCTGCATTGGCAGGCAGTTTCTTTACCACTAGCGCCACCTAGGAACGTGAGGTGAGGTGAATCAGTCCTGAAGTTGAGAAGCCTGGAGATCCCTGATGGTGCCTTAGGGCCAAGAGTAGGGAATGTGACTGCTGTCCTAGCCTCCAGCCGCCGACCTGTCCCCATCAGGTCTGGCCTCTGCTGGTCACCTGTGTCAGCCGGCACGTTCCCACAGCCAGCACCCGTCCAGTGCTCCGGCCCTGCCCTCAGGCCACCATGGATCCCAGCTCTGACGAATGTTCACTCCTGCTACCCAACCAGCTAGTTCCCATTCAGCCTCACTTTAGGTTTTTTTTTTAATTGCAATTTTAAAAAACTCCACATATCATACAGTTTACCGTAGTGTTTGGTACATTCACATGGTTGTACAACCCATCTCCAGAACGCTTTTCATCCTGCAAAAGTGAAACTCGGCACCCACTGAACACAGCTCCCCTGCCCTCCTTCCCTCCGCCCCTGGCCAGCTCCACTCTACTTTCTGTCTCCGCGATTCTGGCAACTAAATACAAGTGGAATCGCACAATACTTTGTCCTTTTTGTGTCTTTCTTATTTCACTTAGCATTAATGTCAAGATCCATCCATGTTGCAACCTGAGTAAGAACTTCCCTTTTTCTCTAAGAAGGAATACTAACTCCCTTGTACGGACAGACTGCGTTTTGTTTGCGTCTGTTGATGGACATCTGAGTTGCTTCCACCTTTGCCTCACTTTTGACACTTGTTTGCTTCAGCTACCTCCAGGCGCTCCTGTAATCTTGGGGTTCAAGGCCTCCAAACATGCCCAGGCTGAGGGAAAACATGGAGCAGGGGTGGTTCTGAGCTACACAACCTGCCAGACACCAGCCCAGTTCTGAACCTGCTGCTGCTCCTTCCCTGCTTCCCAACCAACTTAAAACCTGCATTTTTACCAGTTAAAGACTCCCTACTGACAGGTGAAACCAGGTGTGGGAAATGTACCCATCCTCAAGGACACACTGCCGAGGCCAGAGCTTCTCGAACCTGAGTGTGCTAAGTCCCTCTCGTGTCCAACTCTCTGCAACCCCTGTGGACCACAGCCCACCAGGCTCCTCTGTCCATGCGATTCTCCAGGCAAGAATGCTGGAGTGGGTTGCTCTGCCCTCCTCCAGGGGATCTTCCCGACCCAGCGATCGAACCTGAGACTCTTACATCGCCTGCACTGGCAGGTGGGTTATTTACCACTAGCACCACTTGGACTTAAATGGTATACTCCATAGATCCAAGCAGACCTCGGCGAGGGTCTTCCTCACACACTCCCGGGGAGCTTTGGGGGCCGCTCCATGCCCCGTAACCTGCAGAAGCAAAGGCCTAGCAACCCCTCCGCCACTCACTCCTGTCTCCTGGGCTCCCCGTTTGCTGTGTGTGTGCAAGGCGTCCCATGTTCACACGGCCCTTCAGGCTGTGTGGCTCCAAAGTGAATCTCGGCACCACGGTGAGGCAGGGCTCCCTCCACCGGCCTTGATGCAAGAGCAAAGAAAGGAGCTGGAGGGCTTCCCCAGGACTCCACAGGGCCGCCAACACCGGCCCGGCACCAAGAGCGGGAGCCCCCG
Source organism: Cervus canadensis (assembly GCF_019320065.1). Lineage (NCBI taxonomy): Eukaryota > Metazoa > Chordata > Mammalia > Artiodactyla > Cervidae > Cervus > Cervus canadensis. Next base: position 97,100,357 of record NC_057388.1, read on the forward strand.
ACTGGCCCCGACCCCCTGGCAGGACGGGCCACCCACCGCCCAGGGGCGCTGTCACCGCACGTATCCGGCCGGGGCTCCCAGGAAAGGCAAGCGGACGGTGCCCGCCTCGCCCACTGCCGAGACGGCCCCCCAACTGCAGCCCACACCATTTAAGACCTGACAATTCGTCCACTCACCTCCTCTCGGCTTCCTTCCACAAGCTAGCGTATTTCCTCACACTCGCCGTCCCCTCTCACACCCGCCTTCTTCTCAGCAGAGGGCTGAGAACGTCCGCCATCCCCAGGAATGCTCACCCGCTCCTCAGCCCGCCCGTCCCCCACCACCTAGCTCCAGCTCTCTTCCACTCTCCCCTGCGTCCCCTCCCCCCAAAGCCCTGGAGTCTTCGCTCCCACCCTCATCGGCCCTCCCAGCACCATCCATCTCCTCTTCCAGCCCACCCCCTCCTCACCGGCACTTGGGGGCCCCTACCTGCCCCTTCTTCGCCTTCCGTGAACTTGCGGCCCACTTCACACCCCGAAGAGACACAGGACCCCCCAAAGCAGGACTTGGCCTCCCCCCCGACACCCCCCACCCCCGGCCAGCCAGTCACCGTCAAGTGCATCCCGAGGTTGAAACCATGGAGGATGTGAGGAAGGCGGCCCTCAGGCGTCAGATCCTGTCACGTCCCCCTCTCGTCGGCCCTTTAGGGCACAAGTGCTCTGGAGACCCTGCACCCACCATGTCCACGTTCTCGTGAGCGCCCACCTCCCACATCCCGGCTCGCACCCCTGGCACAAGCCTCGTCCTGAGCACCCAGGCTGTGGACTCAGACTTGAAGGAGCATGAAACTGTGGGAGCCCCCCAGTTGTTTCAGCGAGAAAGTGATGATGTGACGTGAGCAGCCTGGTTTCCACAAGGACCTCCAGCTGAAGCGGGGAGATGAACTGGCTGGAGCCAGAGCAGTAACGGGGGAGAAGAGGACGGGAGGCTGAACAGGGGCAGCGGTGATGGAGAGAGGGGTGGAGAGACTAAAGGGCCGCTTCCTCCCCACCGCGGCGGTCACGGCCCTTCATTTACTGAAGACTCAGCGCCCAGCTCCCGGTCCTCTCACCTCACTCCTGGCGAATCTGGCACCCACAGAGGAATCACCCAGAGCCTGCATTCATGGTCCACTCCGACACCCTGCACTCCTGCACCCACACCCCACAACCTTAACCGAGACCAACAGCAGCGCTGATTCACTTCTGAAACCGCCATCCCTCCAGCCTGCCTCCCACCTCGCTGCTATCTGGGATCTCCCCAGACCCCCTTTCTCGTCCTTCTCCCCTCCTCCCGTTCCTTCCTCATCCAGCCCAGACTCTGCACCGCACCATCTGACCATGTCTTCACAAATCCCCCCACTCCCCTTGGCTTTTGACCACCTCTGCCCAAGATTCCCAACCCTGGCTCAAGCCAACCGCCCACCTCCCCTGGCCCCACACAGCCTGTCAGATGCTACAGGACAAATGCCATCACATGTGCCCTGGCAACACCACAGCTATCTCCCGTCGCCTCAGGCTTCACTCCCAACCTCCCACCAGTCCCTTCCAGTTCCTTCTCCCATTATTATTTCTCTCCTATGCAAGCTATGTTAAGCCTGCCTGCCCAAAGGGGCTTCTCACTTTGGAGAATTATCCTTCAGTTACTTCTATGTGCTCAGTCGTGTCCGACTCTGAGAGCCTGTGGACTATAGCCTACCAAGCTCCTCCGTCCATGGGATTTTCCAGGCAAGAGTACTGGAGTGGGTTGCCATTTCCTTGTCCAGGGGATGTTCCTGACCCAGGGATCGAACCCGGGTCTCCCGCATTGTAGGCAGATGCTTTACCATCTGAGCCACTGGGGATTCTATGTGCTTCTACTCGTTCTTAAATTTTCAACCACTGCTTTACTGATTCTTCCATGACGCCTATGAACATAACCAAGTCAATATATATGTTTTCAAAATCTCCATCAACCCCATGAACTCAATAAGTAGCAAATCTGGTCACCTCCCGCCCTCCTTGTATCTGTAGGGGCTCCCGTTTTTTTCAAGATCCCCTAAGTCTAAGTCCACAGCCTGCGCTCTCAGTAGGAGGTTTATGAGGTGGGGTGGGAGTAGGGACCTAGGATGCAGGGGCTCATGAGAAAATGAACACGGTGGGTGTACTGGGGGCGGGGATGCAGGCGGAAAGAGTATTTTTTTTAAGAAGAACTGAACACAATGGCCTTCAGCAGGTCACTGAGCTAGAACATCTACAGGACAGTGAGACGGTGACACTCACAGACAGTCGGTAGAAGCTGGACAGTTGCTATAACACACGCATCCAACCTGTGGACCTGAAATGTAAGAGCTAAAGGGTACTCAGAGATCATCTCAGCGAACCCTGCTTACACTGATGAGATAACCCAGCACAGGGTAACCTGTCCACAGACACACGGCAAGTCATCGGCTGAGAAGAGCACACTCAGGTTTCCTAACTCACAATTCGGTGTACTTTCCAACAAATCGTGCTGCCTAAGCACATGAAAGAGAAATCATGTCACTGCAAGCCCGCAGATGAAAGGTGGGTGGTCACAACTTGGAAACAAATTAGATCAGTGAGAACAGCATCTTTCTAGCTGGGAAAATCAACCTAGTGTAATTATAATTACAGTAATTAGCTGCCTCTAGCACCCAGGGCACTGAGAGAAAAACCTGTGGCTCCCAGGTCCCCCGTGACTTTTCACAACCCCTGTCTGGGTTCTGTTTTCAGGATTAAATGAGGCATTTCCTGACAAAGACTGTAGCAGCTGTTCCCAAGGGGCTTGGGAGGTGAGGATTTAAAATGACTTCCTCCATGCCCTTTGATTCTCAACCCAGAGACAACCAAGCAAACAAGATAGAATCCCAATCAGTTTCAACATCATGGTTTTAAATCAATTGTTCTAACAGTGAAAAGACAATTGCAAGATATTAAGTGGACTATCCCCCAAATGCCATCAACTTTCAACTATGGGTTTATGGTATCTGGATCAGCAGTTCCAAGGTCAAAGTGCCTAAAAATAAGCTGTGAAAAAAGGAAGATTCCCAGTTACTAACACCAAAGATTCTAATGTAGGTGAAGGGAGAGCTGCAGAAATCTAAATTCTTAACAAGCACCCCCAAGTCCCCGAGGGATGGTGATGATGCAGGGGTCTAGGGATCACACCTTCAGAACATTTACCTAAGTCTTCGTTTATAGGCTACTACACCACTGAAGAAGTATAGCAAATATTCAACTGAAAACACTCATAATAAAACAGTGCATTAAGTAACATAAAAAGTTAACATGCCATTAAGCATACATGCAATGAAAAAACAAAATGGCAGATTTTGCTAACCAAAATAATCAAATTTCAAAACTATGTAAAATTTAAAGGAAAATCCATTAGGAGGGGGAGAATGCAACAAAAAGGAGAGGGGAAAAACAGTTGCTATCTTTTAAAAAAAATTTACGTGTGTGTGTGTGTGTGTGTGTGTCTTTTAAAAAAAATTTACGTGTGTGTGTGTGTGTGTGTATGGCTTCCCAGGTGGCTTAGTGATAAAGGACCTGCCTGCCAATATCGGAGATGAGGGTTGGATTCCTGGGTCGGGAAGATCCCCTAGAAATGGCAATCCACTCCAGTATTCTTGCCTGGGAAATTCCAAGGACAGAGGAGCCTGGAGGGCTACAGTCCACAGAGTCAAAAAGAGTCAGACACGACTCAGTGACTAAACTATACGTATATATCATGGATAAATAAGAAAAAACAGAAAATTAACAGACTACAAATACAAAATAAACACAAAATATTCAACTCAAAAGTAATAAAAAATTAAAGCAATGTGTTACAAATTAACTAGAGTTTTAAAAGTAACATTCAATGCTGGCAGTGATGAAGTAAAACAGTAAACTGCATAGACTGCTTGGGGTAATTTCAGCATTACAGTTTAATGTAAGAAGCTGATTCCTTTAACAACCACCTACCGAGACACGTATTAGACACCCAGCACACCAAACAAAATGTGCAAAGATCCAGGCTGGTGGATTTAGATCTAAATAGTAGTCTAATTTCTCTTCTGGAAATGTATTCTAAGGGGGGAAAAGAGCCCACACACAAAGAAATCTAGACAAAGCCTTACCTATATACCTATTCATCACAGCATTATTTATAACAGGAAAAAAAAAAGCTGGAAATAATAAAAGGATAATTGAGTAAATTATTAGGATGGAAACTGTGAATTTTTCATGAATAGGGAAATGCTTAAGTTAAATATTGAGTGAAAAAAGTAAATACATAAATTCAAATTTTTTTTTTATGTTAACAAAGCAAAGACAAAGTTACTTACAGAGTTAGCTATAGGTTGTGGGATTAAGGATACCTGTTATCTGTACCTTCCAATAATTTTCAAAGTTTCAATTTCATAATAACTATTATCTTAAGAAAGACTTACCCCTGAATAAAATGGAGAAGTGGGATATAATCTTTTCTTTTTACATGGTGGATGTAGGATTCCTAAAGCACTCCATTCAAAAACAAGTCCAAAGCATTACAACTTGTTTCCACAACAGTGAACCGTCAAGACCAAACTTATAAATGTTTAAACCAACCAAAAAAAAAAAAGGAGGGGGCACATTTAAAACGCTGAATGAAACAGAAGTAGGCAAGAAATCAATAAGACACAGAAATTTATATAAAGACTGAAATATGGGGATAACTGGAGGGTGGACTCCATTTAACAAAGTTACCAAGCAAAGACAAACCTGTGGAAGGAGGAGAGAGTCTACAGGCAGCCACAGAAGGAACAAGTGCCCAACCTAGGAGATCCAAGGCAGGAGAAAGACACGCCACATTCTAATGCCACTTACTCTTCAGAAGGAGAACCAGCACAGCAGGGCTTGGCATAGCCTCCTCCAGCCCCACTCCAATGGGGAAAATACAATTCTCAGGACGAGGAGCCCGAGGGTCCCAGTGGCACAGAGACAAGACATGGGCCAGACAGCTGAAACGCAGCATCTCCTCAGGGTCACATGCCACTCACCATGCCCAAGGGTCCCACATTAGGAAGTCACCCTCCGCCACTATCACTCTCTCAAGCCTTCCAGAGGATCGGTGCTACCTTTTAAGAGATCTTCCCTGGAAAGCTGTTTCCCTTGCTGCCTTTCCTGCCCGGGGACAGCCCACGTGGGGTCTGGTCTTGCTTATGAGCTGCTTTGGGTCCCAAAAGGATCCCTGAGGACAGGCGCCGTGTCCTCCCCTTCTTCAGTTCCCATCCTATGATGCAGCCTAGAAGTAGCTATACAAACCTGAGGGGCCCAATACACCAACCGGCGAAAGGATGAGGTCTCTGCTTCTATGATGTCGGTTCTAGAGTGGATATAAAATGACTTTCAAGTCTCCACGTTTAATGTTTGCATTGGAGGTTACGCGGCACAGGAAAAGACTAGAGAAGAGAAAATTATGGAGGGACAGTACAAACAGCTCCATTTACTTCAAATTTATCAAGAGAATTACTTGTATTACCCACAACATCTACAGCACATCCAGATGGCCATATTCACATGAGGAAGCTGTATAGAGGTTACTGTACATGGAGTCTGGAGTCAAACTAACCCAAACTCCTGCAGCCTTAGTATTCTCATCTGTAAAATGGGGATAACAATGCCTAACTCACAGAGTATCAGATCATGTATATAAAATGTGGCGCCCGGCACACAGGACGCACTCAGTAAATGGAAACAATCAGTTTGTCGTGTCCCTTAGCAGATGAATCCATTAGTATCAGATGGGCTTTACTGCTTGACTAAAGCCAAGAGCCTGCTTCATGATTAGCTCTTCTCACGAAAAGCCCAGGATCTCCATTTCTCTCAACACACAGGCTAGAACACACAGGAGCAAGACTGAGAGCTGAGGCACTGGGTCAGGCAATGCTGTCTCTTTCAAATGCCCGAAAGAGACCCATTTTGTCCCCCTGGTTCTGCTGTGGCTCCCTGAGCAGGGTTCCACCCAGCTATGGGAAAGCTATGAAGTGGTCTCAGGTGTGCCTAAGTTCACAGGTTAAGCGCCATAAGGCGAATGGAAAACAGAGGGCTCTGCACCAACTAGCCTGTGACCTTGGGCAAGTCAGTGATGTCTCAATTTCCTCTTCAGTAAGAGGAGCAGTTCCAGTCTGTGATCCCTCAAGTCCCTTCCTGTGCTTTTGTGTCCAATCCTCTATGTGGCACTGGTTATAATTCCGACAGTGAGGTCCAGGGACACCTTCAAACGTGTTCCATTTCCTCCCAGAGCCACTTGGCGGTCCTCTGGCACTGATCCCACCAGAAGGGAGGGTTTGGAGTTGCTTCCACAGCTTTCTGGTTTTGTTCAGCATGCAGCCGCTCTGCACACTGCTCACTCCACCTTTCCTGCCCCCAAAGTGGTCGTGCGTGTGCCCGCGCTTGTGTGTGTGTGTGTGTACGCGTAGGAGCACGCGCTGGGGCAATCACCGGCTTGCATCATGTCAGTTCAGAGACGGTTTGCAGACCATCCTGCGTGTATGCTCAGGGTGGACAAATAAACATTTCAGAGGAGCAATAGGAATTAAATCATTTCCTCAACAACAAAACCCGCCCACATGCTTCTTCATAAATCATGCCTCTTAATTTCACGCTAACAGTCAGTAAACTGCCTCTATTATAAAAACAACCCTTACTCCTTTCATGCCCTGACACTTAAGAATCACAATATTTTCACACTCTATTGTACTAATGCCTTTGCAGAAGTAACAGCAATAGCTATTTCCCTGGAAAGATCCATGGCCAGGGCGCTTTCCAAGAGATATTCTTTGAATGTTCTTTGTGTCCTGGTGCACTGGGGGACACGGCCAGCTGCCTGCATCTGGGGGACGCAGGGCCACCCAGAGTAATGCAACACTGCTTTAAAGCACACTCACCGAATGTACCCTTTCGCCCCGACCATCAAGTATTTCCCCAAATTTGCTGTAACCACATTCATACAGCCATGCACAAACACAATTCCAGTGCCTGCGTTTTGCAGGGAAAAATAAAGACACATTTTGAGATGAAGCCGCCAGACCCACCTCGGGTTCCGTGGATAGCAGAATAAGCTTTGCAGACCTTTGGCAAGATTGGCCAGAATCTGCTTGCTTTTTCGTATTATTTTTTCCGTGCCTTTATCTGTTGGGCCCAACGAGAATGGAAAACCATCTCCAGAAAGGAGGGCGAGGGAGCGGTGGAGAATAAAAGATGGGCGGGGAAAGCAGGATTTTGAAAAGAGCAGCGATAAAGGAAAGGCAGGGTCGCGCCGGAGGGTCTCCGCGGTGCTTACCTGGGGCGCACGAGGTCGGCCGGGCCAGCAGCAGCAGCCAGAGGCCGGGGAGTAGCAGCCCCGAGCGGCGGCGGCGGCGGCGGCGGGCGCGGCGGGCGGAAGGCCCGCGGCCGCTCGGCCCCGGGACCAGCGCGACCCCGGCGCGGGTCTTCCCCTCCATGGCCGCGCCTCGGCGTCGGCGCCGCGCCCCCGGCAGTCCCGGCCGGCGCCCCGGCCCGGCCTCGCGGCTCTGCGCTCTCAGGCCCGGGAGGGGCGGCCGCTGCGGCGGCGGCGGCTGGGACGGGGCGCCGCGCACCGGCGCGGAGAGAGGCCGGCGAGGCGGGGGCGGGCCGGGGGCCGGAACCGCGGACGGACGGGGGCTGCCAGCCGCACGCCGGCCTCGCCGCTCCGCCCACTTCGGAGCCTCCGAGGCGCTGCCCAGCAACGCGCGGGCCCGGGCGCGGGGAGGCGAGCACCACCTCCCGGCCGGCCGGGAACCTGCCTGAGGGGCGGCCAGGCGGCGGGCGCGGGCGCGCGGGGGCTGCGCGGCGCAAGGACCCGGCCCGGCCCGCCCCCGGGATCCGCCTCCTGGGAGGGGGCGCGCGGGACGCGGGAGGCCTGGGACCAGGTGGCGGTCGGCGCCGCCCGACCCGCACCGAACGCCGGGTCACGCCGCCCTGGTGGCCCGGCGTCCAGCCCCCCGGGGGCGCCCGGAGGGAGGGGGCGCCGCGAGGAGGGGCCAGAGCCGGAAAACCTGGCCCGCGCGAGCGCGGCGGGCCTCTTTCCTCCTCTGGCTCCAGTCGGTGCGGGGCAGCAGGTGTGAGGGGGGCTCCTGCGTTGGTAGGACAGCCTTCAGGGCTGCAGCGGGCACAAAGCGAAGGAGAAATCGGCGGCCCCTTTGCAAGAGTCCGACGTGCAGTAGAGGAAAGCGCGCGCACCGCCCTACCCATCCTGTCTCCCGCCTGCAGGTCTTGCCTCCGGACCAGGTGACTGGGAAACGAACAGATAGGATGCTCTGGGCCCGGAAAACCCGCAAATCGCGCACCTAGTAGGCCTGCAGAAGGCGCCTACAGAATCAATTGAAGCAGAACGCCGAAGAATTGATGCTTTTGAAGTGTGGTGTTGGAGAAGACTCTTGAAAGTCCCTTCGACTGCAAGGAGATCCAACCAATCCATCCTAAAGATCAGTCCTGAGTGTTCATTGGAAGGACTGATGCTGAAACCGAAACTCCATTACCTCGTGCGAAGGGCTGACTCATTGGAAAAGACCCTGATGCTGGGAAAGATTGAAGGCGGGAGGAGAAGGGGACGACAGAGGATGAGATGGTTGGATGGCATCACCGGCTCAGTGGACATAAGTTATGGTAAACTTCGGGAGTTGGTGATGGACAGTGAGGCCTGGCGTGCTGCAGTCCATGGGGTCGCAAAGAGTCGGACACAACTGAGCGACTGAACTGAACTGACTGGGGAGAGAACCACGCACGCCCAGGCCGTCTTAGGGAAAGCAGTGGTCTTGGGAGGGGAAAGAGAATGCCAGAGTTCGGAAGAGTTCGGACTGGGTGCAAGGATCAGGAACGCGAGGATATGAGTTGACATTTGTCTGGTGCCTGCTGTGCACGGAGTGTCTAACTCCAAGGACACCCCGTGGACTAAAGGTCTTGGAACGTGGAATTGACAGTTTTCGATCTTGTCCTATTGGAATGCTTGCACCAGTCAGATTATGAAAGGTGTGAGTTGGGGACACTGTATTGCCCCGGGAAACTACAATGGACTGTGGAGAGTGTGAATCACCCACAAAGGATGCAGGTTGCTCTCCAGTCTGTTTTCCCTGCAAGGCCCAGCCTTGCAGCTCCAGCCCAACTAGGCTTCCTATCTGGTGGTGAGAGTATTGGAGAATTAGTAATAGCCCTTGCTCAGAATAAGGCTGAGGTACCTACCTGTTAAGTACCTACCTGTTAGTTTCAAGGAAGATAATTGAGTGCTTCGGCAGCACATATACTAAAAATTGGGAGGAAGATAATTGAGAATAAAGGTTAAAGATAACTTTTGTTGATATTCCTATTTGGTTTTGTACTTTTTAATCCCTCCTGATCATAAACAGTCCTTGTTCTTAGCACCTTGATCACCTCCCTTCATAGATAAGGAGCTTTGCATACCTTGCTTTCAGCTCATAATCTGCAGGTTAGTACTCAGATGGAGACACTGCCTATCCGTGCACATCTGGTCCTTGGATATCAGCCCTAGATGTTCATTTTCCGATTTCACTTCATTTGACCACAGACCCCTGCCTTGGGTGATTCTTAAATTGTCTTGTCCTATTAATGTTATCTTTTATGAATTTATGCTTTATGTCTCCAGCCAAATTAATAGGAAGTTCAAAGATGATGTCATCCTGCTTAGCACTGCCCATAGCACCAGTCAAACCTTGTTATCCATTTGTTGATTTGAATCAGAGAATCCACCTGCCCAGTGAAGAAGTTCAACCTTTCAGATCTGGCCCTAGCCTCCAGGAGGCTTCCACCTACCCCAGAAGACAGGGTGTGAGAGAAAAGAGGTGCTCTCACAAACTGCAAGTCAATTCAAGAAAAATGAAATATTTGCCCAGCCATTAAGAAAAGATCAACATCAATTGGAAATAGAAATTGCAACTTCAATAGGAATGAGGCAAGGTCACCAACTCTCTAAGAAAAATGAGATTCCTAGTGTCCCATAGTTTCCCAGCTCTGAAGGCAAAAACTCAATTTTTCAGGGACTTCCCTGATGATTCAGTGGTTAAGAATCCACCTTCCAGGATTTCCCTGGTGGTCCAGTGGTTGAGAATCTGCCTGCCAAGGCTGGGGACACAGGTTTGATCCCTGGTCAGGGAAGATCCCACATGCCAAAGAGCAACTAAGCCCACATGCCACGACTACCAAGCCCTTCATAGATAAGGAGCTTGTGAGCCAAACGACTCAAGCCCTCAAGCCCTAGAGCCCGTGCTCTGCAACAAGAGAAGCCACGGCACTGAGAAGCTCTTGCCCCGCAACTAAAGAGCAGCCCCTGCTCGCCACAACTAGAGAAAACCGAAGCAGCAAGGAAGGCTCAGTGCAGCCAAAAATTTTAAAAAAAGAATCCACCTTCACTGCTGGGGATGTGGGTTCAATCCCTGGTTGGGGAGTAAGACATCACATGCAATGGCTCAGCTAACCCTGCAAGACACAACTAGAGAGCCGGCGTGTCAAAACTAAGACCCAACATGGAAACTACCTAAGCACTCACCAAAAAGTGAATGGTAAAGTAATCACACACACACACACACACACACACACACACACACAGAGGACTATTATTTGGCTGTGAAAAAGAAGGAAATCCTGTTATTTGCAACAACATGGATAGATCTTACAGGCATTATGCTAAGTGAAATAGAGAAAGGCAAATACTGTATGATCTCCTTTATTTGTGGAATCTAAAAACATGGAGCTCATAGAAACAGTAGAGTGGCAGTTACCAAGGACTGAAGGAAATGGGGAGATATTGGTCAGAGAGTACAGACTTTCAGTTAACAGATGAGTGGTTCCAGGGATCTAATGTTCGGCAAAGTCATTGTAATCAATAATAGTTTAAAGTTGTGAGCACAGAGCTTTAATAGTCTTAACATAACAACAAAACAGTAATTATGTGAGGTAGAAGTTGTGTTAACCTTATTGTAATAAACATTTCACTATATATCTGAGTGTCAAATTATCACTTTGTGCACCTTCAACTTACACCATGTTATATGTCAGTTATACCTCAATAAAGCTGGAGGGGATAAGAACCATTGAGCTAGAAGTCTGAGTCCAACTTTCTACTAAAAATGGTAAGACAGAAACTTAGAGAAGCTGGGATAGACTAAGGACTCAAACACCTGGCTAGAAGGTCTAGACTTAACTTTGTAAGCAATTGGGGTATCATTAATGATTTTTTTGAGGTAGTATTACAACTAAACACAAGAAGGATTACTCAATTAACCATATATAAGATGATCTGGAGAGAGAAAAGATTGCAAGTGAAGAGACTGATTAGGACAAGATCTTAACAGCGCATGACTGAAGTATAAAGGATCATAGGTTTTTTCACCATCAAATAGACCTTTTAAAAAATTGATTATATCCATTCGTGTCAGAGTGTGGGGAAACAGGCACTCTCAGGTTCTAGTGGTGGAGGTGTAAATTGGTATATCCATTTTGGAGGATGATTAAGCCTTATCTATCAAAATTTAAAATCAGTTCACCATCTGGTACAGAAAATTATATATATATATATATATACACACACACACACAGAGAAAGAGAAGTGAAGTTGCTCAGTCGTGTCCGACTCTTTGCGACCCCATGTAGTATAGCCTACTAGGCTCCTCTGTCCATGAAATTTTCCAGGCAAGAGTACTGGAGTGGGTTGCCATTTCCTTCTCCAGGGGATCTTCCTGACCCAAGGATCGAACCCAGGTCTCCCGCATTGCAGGCAGACACTTTACCATCTGAGCCACCTGGGAATATATATGCTGTTGTTTCTGCTGCTTTTTCTTCCTTTCTTTTTCTTCATTGCTTTTCCTTTTTTTAATCAAGGTAAATTCAGTCAAATAATTCAATCAGATAAAATTCACTTCTTTTAAAGTATACCTACAGCTCAGTGAATTTTGACAAACAAGTAACTGCCACCACATTTAAGACACAGACCATTTCTACTGCCCTACAAAGTTCCCTTGTGCCAGCCCACAGTCTATCCCCTGCCCCTATCCCAACCCCTAACAACCACCAATTTGATTTCTATTTCTATAGCTTTGCCTCTCCCAGAATTCCATATATAAATGGAATAATATATGTAGCCTTTTGTGACTGGTTTCTTTTGCTTACTTCGAGATTCATTCAAGTTGTTGCGTATATCAGCAATTTGTCCCTTTCTATTGCTAACTAGTATTCCGTTGAATGGTCATACCACGGTTTGTTAATCCACTCACCAATTGATGGACATTTGGCTTGTTTTCAATTTTGTTTTGTTTTGGCTGTTATGAATACTGCTGCTATAAACATTTGCTTCCAAGTCTTTGTGTGACAATGTTTTCATTTCTCTTAGGTAAAAACCTTGGATTTGAGTTGTTAGGTCGTGTGGCTAATATATATTTAACTTTACACGAAACTGTCTTCCAAAGTGGATATAATATTTTACATTCTCACCAGCTATGTATGATAGTTTCAGTTGTTCCCTGTTCATGTCAGCACTTGCTTCTATCAGTCATTTTAATTTGTACCATTCTAGTAGGCATGTGGGGCTTCCTAGGTGGCTCAGTGGTAAAGAATCCACCTGCCAATGCAGGAGATGTGGGTTTGATCCCTGGGTCAGGAAGACCCCTGGAGTAGGAAATGGCAACCCACTCCAGTATTCTTGCTTGGAAAATTCCATGGATAGAAGACCCTGGTGGGCTATGGTCTATGGGGTTGCAAAAGAGTCAGACACAGCTGATCAACTGAGCACACACACACAGTAGGCATGTAGTGATATTTTGTTATGGTCTTTAATTTGCATTTTCCTGATGACTGATGTTATTGAACACCTTTCAGGTGTTTATTTCCCATTAATATTTCTTTTTTGATGAAGTGCCTGTGTAAATCTTTTACTCATTTTATAATTGCACTGTTTTCTTATTATCAAGTTGTAAGTATCTTTATTTATCCTGTATTCAAATTCTTTTTCAGACAACTATTTTTGCAAATATTTTATTTGAGTCCATAACTTGTCTTTCTGTTCTCTTAACAATGTCTTTTGAAAAGCAGACATTTTTAACTTTGATGAGGTCCAATTTGTAAATATTTTTGCTTTTGGTTTCTATATCCTAAGAAAATTTTTGTCTAACCCGAGGTCACAAGTATTTTCCCATATGTTTTCTTTTCTTTTTTTTTTTTTTCATTTATTTTTATTAGTTGGAGGCTAATTACTTTACAATATTGTAGTGGTTTTTGTCATACATTGACATGAATC